>NC_037597.1:22842157-22953487 GCF_003073045.1 Pomacea canaliculata | reverse complement strand
GCTGCAGCCGGGTCTGCTCCTGCCCAGTGGAAAGCTGGTTGCCGACCCACCCACCCCGCCTTGCAGCCGGGGTGTGCTCCTGCCCGTGGTAAGCTGGCCGACACCCACCCCAGCCTTGCGCCCGGGATGGTTGCTCCTGCCAGTGGTAATAAGCGTCACCCTTGCCCGATGCGCCACCACCCCCCTTTGCAGCGGGGTGTTGACCTAGCTTCAATCTGAGTTCTGTGTGGTCTCGTCCCTAAGTAAATGGTAAGCTGGTGCCGACCCATCCATCAACCCACTAGACTAGCGCGGGGTGGGCTCCGCTCCCAGTGGTAAAGTTTGGTGCCGACCCACCCACCCGCTTGCAGTCCCCGAGTGGGTGGTGCTCCTTGCCCAGTGATTAACCACCTTATGGTCGACTCACCCAACCGTTCCTTAGCCAAGACCGGTTTTAGCTTGTTCCTCATCGAATTAGCCACCACAAAGTCCTGGTAAAGCTAGGTGCCGACCCAAAGCCACACCCCGTCTCTTGCAGCCCGGGGTGGTGCTCACTGTTCCCATAGCTGTGAGTGTGAAACGCTGCGTGTGCTCGACCCCATCTAGCTATTCCGGCATTTTTTGCAACGATGCCGGCTTACTGCGTTGTGTTGCCGCTATAACAAACCTAGCCTTTGCTCCTGCCGGAAAGGCTGGTGCGACCCCCCACTCGCCGCCTGAGCCGAGGTGTGCTCTGCCCAGCATAGGTGTGAGTACAGTATCGTATCGTTCGACCGCATGCTACCCCGCCTTGTGCATCGGACAGGAAAAGTTTTCCCTGCCCATCTCTGCACCAGAATGGTTCTGATTTGTGGTGCTTTTCAGGCGCGTACCCGAGTTATAGCTAATTGGCCGACCAACAGGCGCACAGCCCCGCCTTGCAGGCCGTTGGCTCCAACTGTGCATGCTGCTGTTTGTCCTTGACCTGACACTTCGTATGGTAGCAAGTTGTACACGTGCGACCCCACCTCACACCCGCCTCTGCATAGCCTGCGTGGAATCCTATGGTTTTCCTTGACTGGTAGCCCAGCCTAAATGTGACCTGTCATATTATTGTGTTGGTGCTTCCAAACTACACAGCAGTGGCATATAAGAAGACTAGTGCTGTGAGCGCATCCTGCATATTAAAAGACCCCATCTCCACTCTGTCGCTATAGCTCATCTCCGAGCATGTTCGTTGTGGGCTCCTGCCCACTGGTAAAGCTGGTGCCGACCACACCCACCCGTCCTATCTGCAGCCTCAGCGAGCAAGCGAGTGGCGGAGTTTGCTTCTTCTCTGTCACCTCGTATTGTCTCAAAGCTGGTAGTCACCCCACCCCGACCCGGCCTTCGCCACACGCTAAGTCCGTTTGCTCCTACTGCACCCACGTAGGCTACAACAAGCTAGATTGCCCCGGTTGAGCCGCCCACCCACCCGCGCTTGCAAGCCGGCTGGTAGACAGCTCCCATGCAACAGGTGAAAGTGTGAGGGTGGATGCTCGTCGCCAGTGGTAAGCTGTTGCCGACCCACCACCCCGCTTGCAGCCGGGTGTCTCCTGGGTCTCAGTGGTGAGCAACTAATGGAGCAGTAGTCTCCCATCCTCCAGGCCGGGCCGCTTATGTGATACTCCTGCCCTAGTGGAAAGCTGGTGCCGACCCACCCACCCCGCCTGTGCAGCCGGGTGGTGCTCCTGCCCAGTGGTAAAGCTGTAATGTGCCGACCGCACCCACCGCCTTGCAGCGGGACCACACAGTGGTTGCCGTCCTGCTTGCGCAGTGGTAAAGCTGGTGCCCGACCACCACCGTGGTGCTCACTGCGACCCAGTTCCTTAAGCTGCAGCCGGCCTGGTCGCTGGCCTTCCCTCTGCCATAGTCTCCAGTGGTAAAGCTTGGTGCCCGACCCCCACCCGCCTTGCAGCTCGGGTGCCAGTGGCTCTGCCCAGTGTAAAGGCCGAACCCACCTGGATGCCAGACCCACCACCCCGCCTTGCAGCCGGGTGGTGCTTGCGTGATTAGTGCCGTGCTCACCTTGTGGTAAATGCTGGTGCCTTGTGCCCTGCCCAAGTGTGGCCCACCCGCCCGGTTTGCGGAGGTGGTGCCCCAACTTGGTGCTAAAAGCGTAGCCGTTATCTTACCCCGCCTTGGCCCAGTCTGCTCCTGCCCAGTGTAAAGCTGGTGCCGACCCACCACCCCGCCTTGCAGCCGGGTGGTGCTCTGCCCAGTGAGCCTGGTTGCGACCCACTCCACACCCGCCTTGCAGCCGGTGTGTGCGACCACACCCACCCCGCCTTCCAGCTGCTGCAGCCGGGTGTGGTGCTCCTGCCCAGGGTTAAAGCTGGTGCCGACCCACCCACCCCGCCTGTGCAGCCGAGGGTGGTGCTCTGCCAGTGCTAAAGCTGGTGCCGAACCCACCACCCACGCCTTGCAGCCGGGTGGTGCTCGCCCAGTGGTAAAGCTGGTGCGACCCACCCACAGCCTCAGCCGGGTGGTGCTCCTGCCAGTGTAAAGCTGGTGCCGACCACACCCACCCGCCTTGCAGCGGGTGGTGCTCCTGCCCAGTGGTAAAGCTGGTGCCGACCCATCCCACCCCGCCTTGCAGATGCCAGACCCACCGGGGTGGTGCTCCATCTGGTTGCCCAGTGGTAAAAGCTGGTGCCGACCCAGCCCGGCCTGCATGGTGCTCCTGCCAGTGGTAAAGCTTGGTGCCGACCCACCAACCCGCTTGCGCCCAGTGGTAAAGGCTTGGCCCGGACCCACCCACCCCGCCTTGCAGCCGGGTGGTGTCTGCCAGTGGTAAAGCTGGTGCCGACCGGGGTGGTGCTCCTGCCCACCCACCCCCGCTTGCAGCCGGGGTGGTGCTCTGCCCAGTGGTAATGCCGACCCACCCACCCGCCTTGCCCACCAGTGTTGTGTATCTGTGCCCCGACCCACCCCGCCTAGTGTAGCTGGTGCATCCCACCCACCCACGCCTTGCATGGCTGCTTCCATCCCATGTTGGTAAAGCTGGTGCCTGACCGCACCCACGCCTGCAGCCGGGGTGGTGCTCCTGCCAGTGGTAAAGCTGGTGCCGACCCACCCACCCGCCTTGCCGCCGGGGTGGTGCTCTGCCCAGTGGGGTTCCTGCAAAGCTGGTGGACCCACCCACCCGGCAGCCGGGTGTGCTGGTGATAGAAGCTGGTGCCGACCACCACCCGCGCCTTGCAGCCGGGGTGGTGCTCCTGCCCAGTGGTAAAGCTGTGCCGACCGACCACCCACCCCGCCTTGCAGCCGGGGTGTGGCCCTGCCAGTTAAAGCTGGTGCCGACCCACCCACCACGCCGCAGCTGGTGCCCGCAGTGGTAAAGTGGCCGGGTTGCAGCGGGGTGGTGCTCCTGCCCAGTGGTAAGGCTGGTGCCGACACCACCTGCCCAGCGGCTTGCAGCCCGGGTGGTGCTCCTGCCCAGTGGTAAAGCTGGTGCCGACACCCACCCCGTGTAGTGGTAAAAGCTGGTGCCGACCCACCACCGCCTTGCAGCCGGGGTGGTGCTCCTGCCCAGGTAAAGCTGGTGCCGACCCACCACCCCGCCTTGCAGCCGGGGTGGTGCCTGCCCCAGTTGTAAAGCACCCACCAGTGGTAAGCCCCGCCTTGCAGGCCGGGGTGGTGCTCCTGCCCAGTGGTAAAGCTGGTGCGACCCACCCACCCCGCCTTGCAGCCGGGGTGGTGCTCTGCCCAGTGGTAAAAGCTGGTGCCGACCCACCCACCCCGCCTTGCAGCCGGGTGGTGCTTGCCAATGTTTGGTAAAGCTGGTGCGACCCCCACCCGCTTGCAAGCCGGGTGGTGCTCCCTGCCCCCAGTGGTAAAGCTGGTGGCCGACCCACCCCGCCTTGCAGCCGGGGTGGTGCTCCTGGCCCAGTGGTAAAGCTGGTGCCGACCCACTCCACCCCGCCTTGCAGCCGGGGTGGTGGCTCCTGCCCAGTGGTAAAGCTGGTGCCGACCCACCCACCCCGCCTTGCAGCCGGGTGGTGCTCCTGCCCAGTGGTAAAGCTGGTGCCGACCCACCACCCGCCTTGCAGCCGGGGTGTGCTCCTGCCAGTGGTAAAGCTGGTGCCGACCCACCCACCCGCCTTGCAGCCGGGGGAGTGGTGCTCCTGCAGTGGTAAAGCTGGTGCCGACCCACCCACCCCGCCTTGCAGCCGGGGTGGTGCTCCTGCCCAGTGGTAAAGCTGGTGCCGACCCACCCACCCCGCGGGGGTGCTCCTGCCAGTGGTAAAGCTGGTGCCGACCCACCCACCGCCTGCAGCCGGGTGGTGCTCCTGCCCAGTGGTAAAGCTGGTGCCGACCCGACCCACCCGGCGTTGCAGGAGGGGTGGTGCTCCTAGTGGTAAAGCTGGTGCTGACCCACCACTGCCTTGCAGCCGTGGTGGTGCTCCTGCCCAGCTGGCCGACCCACCCACCCCGCCTTGCAGCCGGGGTAGTGGTAAAAGCTGGTGCCGACGCACCCACCCCGCCTTGCAGCCGGGGTGGTGCTCCTGCCCAGTGGTAAAGCTGGTGCCGACCCACCCACCTTGCAGCCGGGGTGGTGCTCCTGCCGTGGTAAGCTGGTGCCGACCACCCACCCCGCCTTGCAGCCGGGGTGGTGCTCCTGCCAGTGGTAAAGCTGGTGCCGACCCACCCACCCCGCCTTGCAGCCGGGGTGGTGCTCCTGCCCAGTGGTAAAGCTGGTGCCGACCACCCACCCCGCCTTGCAGCCGGGGTGGTGGTCCCCTGCCAGTGGTAAAGCTGGTGCGACCCACCCACCCCGCCTTGCAGCCGGTGGTGCTCGCTGCCCAGTGGTAAAAGCTGGTGCCGCACCCACCCACCCCGCCTTGTGCCAGCCGGTGGTGCTCCTGCCCAGTGGTAAAGCTGGTGCCTGCCCACCCACCGCTGCAGCCGGGGTGGTGCTCCTGCCCAGTGGTAAAGCTGTGCCGACCACCCACCCCGCCTTGCAGCCGGGTGGTGCTGGTGCCGCCCCAGTGGTAAGCTGGTGCCGACCCACCCACCCCGCCTTGCAGCCGGGTGGTGCTCCTGCCCAGTGGTTTAAAGCTGGTGCCGACCCACCCACCCCGCCTTGCAGCCGGGTGGTGCTCCTGCCCAGTGGTAAAGCTGGTGCCGACCCCCCACCACCCCGCCTTGCAGCCGGGTGGTGCTCCTGCCCAGTGGTAAGCTGGTGCCGACCACCCACCCCGCCTTGCAGCCGGGGTGGTGCTTCTGCCCAGTGGTAAAGCTGGTGCCGACCCACCACCCGCCTTGCAGCCGGGGTGGTGCTCTGCCCAGTGGTAAAGCTGGTGCCGACCCACCCACCCCGTTGCAGCCGGGTGGTGCTCCTGCCCAGTGGTAAAGCTGGTGCGACCACCCACCCCGCCTTGCAGCCGGGTGTTGGTAAAGCTGTTTGTGCTCCTGCCAGTGGTAAACTGGTGCCGACCCACCCACCCCGCCTGCAGCCGGGGTGGTGCTCCTCCATCCAGTGAAAAGCTGGTGCCGACCCACCCACCCCGCCTTGCAGCCGGGGTGGTGCTCCATGCCCAGTGTGTAAAGCTGGTGCCGACTGGTGGCCTCACCCACCCCGCCTTGCAGCCAGGGTGGTGCTCCATCCCAATGGTAAAGCTGGTGCCGACCCACCCACCCCGCCTTCTCATTCCGATTGGCTGCGTGGACAGGGCTGCCCATCAGGGGCGTTAGGTAAGATGATATCTTTTTTTTCCTGAAAGTCTGAAACTTTATAGACCCTTCCAGACTCTTGCAATCGTAATCGTAAGAGTAAGACCCAGTTTCTAAGGTTCCTTTTTGTTTCGTTGTGGTACATCAAGTACCTGCTTCAAAGATATGTTCCTAGACCCCATGAAATTTTCTGTAGTAGTTTACTATCCTCGAGAATATGTAGAGTAACCAGAGCAGCCAGAGGACAATACGCGTCAGACCACAGGTAGTCAACAAAAAGAACACTGAACTTGGACACCGTATTCGTTCAGCTTTCTAAAGAGTTAGTGAGAGGGTCCTACACAGGACGACCAGTCTAGTCCTTCGCGGTTGTAAGCCAGTTCTTCTTCGGGCCACTGCAGCTTCGACTACCCTCCTAGGTACATATTGTTATATTTTCTTGCTATCAGCCAAGGTGGTGCTCTTTCCCAGGGGCGCTATGCCTATCCCCCATCTTAATGATGTTGGATATGAATACCACTCTATACTTTTATGGGAGTTTTTGAAAATAGCACGATGTAAATTATTTTCAAATTCTGCTGGAATATTCTAATCTCATCCAAGTTTAAATATCTGGTAGCACTAAGACAGATGTTTTAACAAAATTTATAAGAATAATCTAACTGCCAACATCATAGCAAATTCGGTGAAGAAGAATTAAGATCAAAGTTGTTATTGTGTACATAGTGAACATTTAATTACTTTGTCTTCATTTACTCTGTGTATTTTAGTTCTTCAAATATACTGTGCGTTTATTACATATTTCATTATTGTGTATAATACAGTTTGTACTACATGCTCTCTGAGGGTTCTGAGTAAACTTTTTTGTTTTTGGACTTCGAGATTTGATTCTACATGTTTCAGTATGGTTTTAAGAATGTCTGACAGAATGAAAGCCAGGGTGGAACAAAAACTTTTGTTACCTTTTTGCTGACAAATTTTAGATCATAATTTACGAGGGTAACAGAATCAGCAAAAGTTATGTTTTTTTTTTTTTTTGTTTTTTTTTTACATCTAGCCCGTTAATGAACTGAATGCATATATTTTGAAATAAACATAGTTTAAAATAAAACACTGTTTATGTAAAATTATGGTAATGTAAGCGAGCCACTCTCAGTACAAGTCTTGAACACACAGAAGACAAACAGATTCTTTGATGGCTCTACTATAAATATCGTTTTTAATATTGGTAATTTCTAGATATAAAATATGGTTGAAAAACAAAAAATAATGTGGGTCAGAGTTTTTAGTAACACGAGGTTTGAACCCACCCTAATTTCCACCGCCATTTCTTCATTACTGCACATAAGAGATGGCGCCAGGAGTATGCTGGCACTGTCTGCACCTGTCTACACCTGTCTACACCTGTCGTTCTATGATGTCACCTCCCACAGTGACGCCGGGCTGACCGTTAGCGTCATACAACGGCAGTCTTTCACATACTGAACATGTTTCTGTCTATATCTCATCCCGTGCTTGGTGGGACACCTCAGCTTCACAACTATCCAGTCCAGTTGTCGTGGCCGACAGAAACCACAAGGCATGAAGGCGTCCACGGTCTTGTCCTGTCTGGCCGACATAGGTATGAAGACACTGTTGCACTGTCCACTGCAGAAGTTGTTTGCGATTTTCTTCCGCAAACAGCCTTTCTCATGCACCACCTGCGTCATGGGACTGGTCCGGCACTTTTCTTTTTTGAAGAAAAGCTGAGCGGTTATGGCCTGATTGCTGTGACTCTTGATAGGAGTCTTACTATGAGTGATGTTAAGTATCTGTAGTAAACTGTCGAGTGGCACGGTGCCCGCTGTTCTGGCGCTGATGGAGGTGCCCTGCTGTCCACTTCTCGTCTGCACGTGCAGTGGTCTGGTCCCTGCTGGCTCGAACAAGGCACTTGCTAGAGCCCACAGCCCGAGGAGAGCAATCTGCATATTAAGTTCTGACCACCTGTAACACAAGATGAATTGATTTTGACATAAACTGCGGTAAATTAAATGTTTGAAGGATTCTCTGCGGTTTGGATTATATTTTTGATAGTATTAAGAATTTTTCTGTTGTTACTTAAGGGTTTTTTTTTTCCTTTGTTTAAACCGGATTGTGTAAAAGAGGACCGAGATGAGCAAACATCGCCTCTCGGCCTTCGCCAAGCTGCCGTCTCCTCGTCAATGGGTATATACACAAATGAGCAAACGAATAAAAAACTAAAAAGACGGATATGGAGAGACAGACAGAAGGAGGACGGGAGAAAAGAGAGGATGGAAGAGCAAAAAAAAAAAAAAAAAAAAGCATAGGACGAGAGAAAAGAAGAGCAAGACGAAAGAGGAAGAACGAGAAAAAATAAGAAAGAAACAGATAAAGAGATAGGAAAGGGAGAAGGAGAAATAAAAAGCGAGAGGAGAGATACTATGGTGGCATCATGATTGCTAATACTGAGGCAAAACAATGCCACGACATCATAATCATCATCGCATCTACACAATAAACATGTTAAAACATCTCCATCGCATCTATGCATGCTACAATGCTGTTCTAAAGACTCGTTCATTAGACACCAACACATTTCTAAAACAATTTTAAATTACAATTATACTGAATGGCACGAAGTATCATAATATAATTAGGAAATTATTGAAGCCGCTCTAATTTCAGAGGCGAATGAAAGGGAAGTAACAGAAGAAAAGAAAAAGGAAAAGAGAGTGACTGAGACATACCTTCTGATAGGGTAAAACAACAAAATGCAATGTTAACGATCGGTTAGAAACTCGCTCCTCTGTGAGATTTTTCCAGGATATGTGTGTGTGAACTCCTCGCCATCCGAAACTTTAATACACGACAACACCAAGCTCAGAATGATGGCTCGCTCACGAACATTGCAGACGACAAAGGGGAGACGATCGAAGAGCTTTGTGGTAAGAGACGGGGGTGATTGAGAAAGGATTGTTACGCATGACTGGGCAGACGGCCGATCACCGTCTACCTGGATGACGAGGAGACGCCAGCTTGGCGAGGGCCGAGAAGGGATGCAGGTCTTTAAGCCGCATCCACTGATGTCTGGCGCACGGACGGCGGAGAGCATGACCTCACTGAAGATAAGACCTTTGATGACTTGATCGACTGTCGCTGGCAGAGGTCGCTTTAAGCCTACCTCCTCTCCTCCCTCCCTCTACCCATTATCACCAATCGCGACGACGGCAGCAGCGCCCAGCCAAGTGATGTAACCGCTGTCGCCTTGTCGGACGACTATCGGATTAAATCGCTAATATCGTTATCGTCCGTCAGTTACTTGAGCAGCAACAGGTCACTTTAAAAAAAAACAAAAAAAAAACACGGTTCACACGATAACAATGGGAAGGAAAAGAATAATGAAACATTTATTTTTAGACTCACCAATCTTATATGTAGAATTAAATTTCACCCTTACAAATTATTTAAAAGAAAAAGAGAAGAAAAACAGAAAGAAGACGAGACAACTAATGGAAATGACCGGCCTATTCGTGTTGTTTGACATCCGAGGAAAGCCAGTTGAAATGACTGGACTTTACTAATTCATGTTGTAGGGGTAGGGGAGGGGAGTTTGGATTTGTTTATTTTTATGTTTCGTGCTTACAAGTAGAGTATCCTTTCACATCGAAATTCACTCTTGGTCTAAACACACGAAAGATATGTAACAGAGGTTTTCGATAAGGGGAAGTGAGGGACAGGGATTAGCCGAAGTTAATCAGGTCTGTGGCCATTCCACCTGGCGGACGGGTGCGCAAGACTGATAACTGAAAAAGAAGTGTCCCACGTGGCTGTGATTTCACATTTCTTGTGTAACCATTCACGAAGGGCTTTGAGAAGGCATTATGAATCTGGGGGATACACCAAACGTTATCGAGTGTTATAAAGATAAATTCACCGGTTGGAGACGAGATCCGAACTCGGCAGACCCGATCATCGCTGTCTGGCGACGAGAGCTTTAGCGTCGGTCGCTGATCAACTTAACACGACGCCGCTAACGGGTGGCTGGGTGGCTGGGTGGCTGGGTGGCCGCACTGTCGGCAAAGGACAAAAAGAAGGCGGTGGGGATTATAAGTCTGGGGTTGCTGACGTTATCAGGACGACGAGACTGTTTGTCGTTCTCACCGACTCATTGTTTTGCGGAGCTGATGACCTGTTGAAGTGACGGTTGACTGGCTTTGCCCCCACCCACTCCACCCCGCGAATAATTGGAAGGTGTAGTACAATAAAACATAGCATGTTTAAAGAACAGTAAAACACAGCAAGTGCATTCTGTGTGCCACATATGTCTACACTTTTACCACTCAGCCTGACACAGTCTCATAGACTCAGCCCAGCTGAGGTCAACTGAGGGCTTCAGTGAATCATTTCAATTCTTCACGCTGAAGACCTTGGAACTTTGCCCTCAATATTAGTACAATCACAATATCACCTGCGGTAAATGGCTGTAGTAAGATACCTGTATATCACTAAGCAAGAAAATTGAACAGTCTAATACCAGGTGAGGTGGACCCACTTGGGTGGCAGACGGGAGGTGCAGCAAGCCAGGCAGTGGGACAGGGGGCGCTGCATGCTGCGCTAATCTCAAAGACTTGGCCCCGTGAATCTTCCTCGCAATTTGTCAACAACTACTTCCCGAGATACCGCATGGCGCTCCTATGGGAGGTAAATCAATGACAGTCGTATGACATGCTTCAATATCTGTTACATACCCAGGTGACTGTGGAGGATAGGGCAAGGTAGACTCCAGAAACATTCATTTAAACGGCAGAAGGAGCAGTTAGGACAACGCACGTCAGTCAAACATCAGACAGAAATAGAGGGCGCTGTCATTTGATGTATTTATGTTTATAGGAGCATCAGATGCTAATGTAAGACGGAAGTCCTTGTCAGCCATCAAATATCACCAGTAGACATAGTACAATATGATATAGTCACAGTGTTTCTGCAGCCTTTTATGTCCCACTGATCCCATCTGTCTGAGAAGAGTGAGTGGTATATTGATGTCTAATGCTCTTTGTGATCCTTTACGTGTATTACACTCAAACACATCACATTTATTCTGTTTTTCTCATGGTGAAACTACAAATGATAATCCAGTCTGTGTAATGGCCTATAGCACAGCACAATCACTGCTTCAGATGTTTGAAGTTAGTCATTTTTCATTTACTTTCTTATCACGACAATTCTCTGTATATACAACTACCGCCACGGTTTATGCTCATATATAAGGATTGATTTTGAATTATTTGTACAAGTTATATGATTTTAGATAAGATGCTGACTGTGTCAGCCATAGAAAGACATTTTTGGGATGGTGCCCCTCCCAGGGAGCCAGAATGCGCGCGCAAACAAATCGTTTCACGTGTTAATACATAAATCAACATCATAAAATCTTGCCCACCACAGTGAAGGTTCTCCGTGCTGGCGTATCTCAGCAAATATGTGTTGTGACAACACTCTCACCTGTCCATGGGTCGCTTGCGATGCATGCTTATCGCCAGGTTCGATTATCTGAGGATTTGTCTTCACCTTCGCGGCACCAGTCGGTCTTGTGGAGAAGTCAGGGGAGGGGCCAGCACCCCTTATTATATATAAAGTAATTGTGTCTGTCTGATGAGCAAACATTTCAGAACATGCTATTTATCTGTCAATCACCCAGTATTAAAAAAACTCAAGCAAAAACAAAAAGAAACCTTGATACAAAGACATCTCGAGCACCTGGGGTTGACAGGGCTAACGAGGTAATTATCTCCCTTGACACGATACACCTTACAATACACAGTGAAATTTACAGAAATTGTGAACCTCTTTATTTTCTAAAGCACCAACAACGACAAAGAAAGAAAACAGTAAAACATAATCATCTGCTGTCCATTTCTATCCATGTATTTATTTAATTTACCATTCAGCTTTCTAAATGTATAGTTCGTCTGTATTGAAACACGCAAATAAAACACATTCTTTATGTCAGAGGTCAGAGGTGCTGATGTGGGATATTTACACTTACTTTTAAAGGCTATTGGCCTGGCATTGTCGAAAGAAATTCAAATTCCTATCAGTAATTATTCATTCAGATTGCTGATTTATAAGTATGGGATTTTGTTGGTTTTTTTTGGAACGTTACACCAGACTGTCAAATAATGAGATTTAAGAGGTTTTTTTGGTTCAACGTTTTTTGATACTATCATCTATTAACGAATTAGTATTTAATAGAACAGATCTATGTTCATTTTTTTCCCAGTACATAAAGGTAAACTGCAAGCAACAAGTTATTCAAGTTCTGCTCTCTTGGAAATTCGTGATCACAGAATCCAAGTTTTAACAACAGGCTAATGGATTTCGTTACATAGACAAGCGCTTATCAATCTACCAATGATTGAATATCGATTCTACCTTGCTGACGACAGATACGCGACTATCTGATAAATGAGGTGTACATATACACCTACCTATAAAACGGAGCACACCACAGCGGGTAGCGAGCAGTCATCGTCACTGTACACCCGTGTAGCAACTAGCAGGGTAAGTGCATAACTTACTTGGGTAGATGTAAACCTTTAGATGTTATTGCTATAATTTACACGGTGAAGTTGAGTAACGGTGCAGTATTCAGGCATTTCTCGTGAACATTTCTGCTTTCTGTAATTAATGTTTTTTTTTTATTTTTATTTTCCGTTTTAAGTTAAAAGTTTGCTCTCATTTTTTTCCGTTTACTTTATTTATTGATACATTGTCTTCAAGTATTCTTACATAAAAACATAACATCTAAATCCTAGAAAGCAGTAAAACAAAATAAGATGTAAATAATTCAGTTGAAAGTATTCACAGAGCTTATATGATATGAACTGATAATGAAAATGAGAATGCAAGAGGTAATATAACACGACTAGTAGTACCTCAGTCAGACATGAGAAGTTACTGCTTCAGTCCCATTAGAATGTTTATCTTTATCTTCATCAATATTCCGTTATATGTTTTTTATTTACATCCTTTTTGAAATATTGAATGTATGTAAAATTTCTTTACAGCTAGAGTTTAAGAGTGTGTGAATAGGTCTTTTCCGAGGGAAAAAAACACTGACACGTGTATATTTCTTTAAGAATATTGGGAGTAGTGACCCCTGGGGACTGATAGAGCTATCACGACGAACATATTGTTCTTTCTGTAATAATAATGATAATAATATAGCCGTTTACCCACGGAGAGGAGGACAGTTCGCTGTACAAGATACATGGAGTGTATTACAGTAAAAGCACCACAAGAAACAACTCAGTGTAAAGATAGAATAACTAATCTGTCGGTAAGATGTGTGGTGTCAATGAAGTGAATGACGTGTGTTCACTGTACAGAATCTGCAGTCAGTTGCAGTTGAAGTGAACAGACAATGGCGGGCCTCGGGTGCCTGCTCCGTGCTGTGGCCCTGACCTCTGTGACCCTTGTTGTGAAGGTCAGTTCAGAGCCCGTAAAGGAACATCTCTTTTGCGGCGGCACAATGAACTTCGAATTTGTGGATTCTCATTTGGGACCTGGCAAAACTACTTACACGGTAAATATGTGAACACGACTGCAATTGAAACTAAAGGCAGTTTTAAACCGGAAAAAGTGCTGAACTGTCAAACCTCCGAGTATTAGCAGATGTCGATAAGAAGTTTGAACTTTACATGTTGACTTAAAAAAAAGAAGAAAGGTTTCAATGTCCTGAAAGTTTGCTTCAAAATTGTTGCCTTACTGTCACCTTTGCACAAAACTCTGTCAAACATTCGATAACATTTTCCTAGTTACTGTCTTTAAATTTCACGTTTCTTGCTAGCTTTGAGTCATCCTCGTTATGACAATCATTGTGGGCGAAGTTAATGAACTATGGACAATCGAACATTATATTGTGAAGTGGACTAAAGGTTATCTATTTGTTAGGCAAAGGTGACCATCGTGACTGGGTGGGTGCTGGGCCTGGGTCCATGCGGACCTAACTGCACGGTGGGTGACGTAGGACAGGCCACTCACGACCGTCGTCTGCAAACCATCCAGCAGAAGCAGGACACAACCTACTTTGGGGGCTGGACTCTAGAAAAACAGCACAGTTTTGGACAGCTTGCTGAGGTGGACGATGTGACAGACGAAGTCAGCAGAAATCTCACAGGTACTAGTGAAAAAAAAACCAAACAACAACAACTGAACCCACAGCTTTGGTAAAATTCCTTTAAGAAATTTTGAAACATCTTGAAATTAAGATGGTCATCACTTTGACCGAAGCTCAAGTCGCTTGGGTAGAGTAATATTGCTATATTTTAAAGAGTGTTGTGGTGATAGTTTGATAGTTTATCAAACTTCTGCGGAACTTTGTCTTTTGGTACCAACAAACATTGGAGTCCTTTTAAGAAAGACAAACGAAGTACACTGAAGTCAAAATTTTACCTTTCTAGATAAAGGTCATTCTCTAACCTTTTTTTATCGTTGCGGTGTGAGATGCTAGAAACCACATTTTTTGGGGTCCGGATATTTTTGTGAGGTGCCCATCTGGCCAACTCAATTCTTTACCTTCCAAGACGCTCTATGGATTCGGGTTCCTATTCCCGAAAACTGTGGATAACTGGATAACTATGGAGAGGGATAGTTCGCACTAAGCTTTCTACATTATTGTTATTGTTATTGTTATTGTTATTGTTATTGTTATTGTTATTGTTATTGTTATTGTTATTGTAGGACGAGTCTCTATGGTCAGTGAAAAGTTACAGTGGGAGCAGGAGATCGCCAACTTTTACCTGGAGATAGACCCGACACGGGAATATACTGACATAACGTTGGTGAAACTTGGTCACATGTTACAAGTTATTTGAATGCCTGCTTTCCTCTTTCATAAACATAAATATGTTTGATATGTGATGGCAATATTGTTAGTCAGGTGTGAGTTCTAGGCCTGTTGACCATGAGCCCTTCAATGTATGTCCCTCAGAGAATACGTGTCTGCGAAAATTCGATGCAATTGAGTGAGAGTGAGTGAGAGAGTGAGAGTGAGAGTGAGAGTGAGAGTGAGAGTGGAGTGAGAGTGAGAGTGAGTGAGTGAGTGAGTGATGAGTGAGTGAGTGAGTGAGTGAGTGCGTGCGTGCGTGCGTGCGTGCGTGGCGTGCGTGCGTGAGTGAGTGAGTGAGTGAGTGAGTGAGTGAGTGAGTGAGTGAGTGAGTGAGTGAGTGAGTGAGTGAGTGAGTGAGTGAGTGAGTGAGTGAGTGAGTGTATAACAATTTACCTCAGTGATTTCGTGTAACAGTGTGAGCGGCAGTTTCTGGAAAAGCTTCAGTCTGAATGGGAAAGGCGATATTGAGTTTCACATACAGTCCAAGGTTCGCCCTCAAATACGCAACGACACTGGTCGTCCTAACACTAGTCCCATTGTGCTGTATAAGCCACTGTACAGGTGATCATAATTACATGTAACTATTGTTGATATTGTTTCACAAGTACATATCTTATTTATACAGACTTGTTATATAACTCTAGAACCGTGTAAGATCAAGTACTGTATTACAAGGTCCTATAATCTTCCAGTATAAGACCCTGGTGTAGAAGGTAGCACATTCAGGTGATTTTGACTAAATCCGTGTGCTTACCAAGTTGTACTGTGTGAAGATAAGTGTACATAACATCATCAATAACAAGAATGTAACTAAGAGGCAATTATCGTTTCCCATATTATGTTTGGCAGACGCATGAATTCACATAATTTTTTTCTTTTGGTACGCGACACTTTTTTTAAAATGTAAAAACAGAGAAGATCGCTCCTCTTGTCATTATGCACAACGATATTAAGGACTAGCTGGGTTAAAGTGTTTTTCTAATGACTGGACTCAGTGCAAACTACTTTTTCCCAAATTTCCTTTTTCGAGATTCACGCCCACAGACATCACCAAGCACATACACTAAGGTAGTGAATGGAGACGTTCACAATGTGAACACTTTAGCCAGAGGAAAGCTGGGACTCAACGTTAATATGTTAATTGTACGTGTGTACAAACGTGACGTCACGATTTTGATCTTATTGTGTTGATGATGTTTGAAGGCGTGTATCTCGAGAGCAGCAAGGGGAAGGGAAATATTCACCAGATTTTAGGAAATAATATTTTTCATTGAGATTTATTCAATCATGAGAGGGAAAATTGCAACCCTTCAGTGCTTTAAAGATTTTAACAATAATCGGCTTAAAGGCATTTACATCGGCTTCTACAACAGAAAGTTTTAGGTACAACATGTTCTAGGTTCAACATAAAGCAAACTGCTTATAAAGTTGCGCCACGAGAAACTGACTGGAGTTATCAGATGCACTTCATCAGATTATTAAAAAAAATATTTTCTGATCAATTTTTTTCTGCCCCTGTCTTGATTACAGACCATGTTTTGTACTTATGAGCATGACATGTGTCGATAGGAACTGTGTTTATACATAACTTTCTACTTTTTATATTATTGGGATTTTTTGTCTTTTTATTATTATACAAACACGTTACTGAAGCTACATGTATAAAAAATACTATTTTTGTTTTGCATTTTAGGATACAACTCAATAATGTGACAAAAATAGCTTTGTCGTCCATTGACCAAGATGGCGATCAAATCAAGTGCCGCGATGCCCAGTTCGTGGAGAGACATAGATTACAGCCTGTCAATAAAACCATAATCAGAAAAGTGAGTCATATTGTCAGGTTCATCACACAAGGATTATTAATGATATGTGTGAATACAAGACTACTGCAGTGTGTGGAACTAAAGTTATTACCTAATATAGTAAGTCGTGTTATCACAGTACAATACTCTCAAGCTAGCATCACTAAGTACAGGCTGCGCTCTTTACTAAGAAAGCGACAGTGTGATGTGTACTGTACACAAATATGTACATGAACTTGTTGTCCAAAACAGGATTGTGTGGTGGAGATTGACACAAATGAGGCGCACGGGTTCCAGGACGGGATCTTGGGAGTCATCAGCCTGGTGACGGAAGATTTCAACAGACAAAACATTGACATGGAAGGCACACTGTTTGGCGCATATTCACTCCGTCCACTTAGCAGTACGGTAGTTCATGTGAGCATTTTTGTATTGTTGTTGTTGTTGTTGTTGTTATTATTATTATTGTTATTATTGTTGCTTAGCAGAGACCAGTTTTAAAAAACTGTACTTTCCTTAATTTTTGCTCTTTCTTTAGTTCTTTAGTTATTGTCATTTTCCTTTTAACAAATTCAAGAGCGATTAATCAGAGATTCCATTGGCTAAAGCCTTCACAACTCAGACGTATCTATGCACTATTGTGGTGTTGGTACTGCTTACCTCTTTAGAGCATGATGATGTTTGTAGGCCATGTATCTCGAGAACAGGAGGGTGGTCTTCCCTTAAATTGTAGAAAATAGTAATAACTTGTACTGAGTTTTAATCATTAAAAAATGGTGTACCTGACTAGTCTTTAAAAGCATGTTTACAGAGGGTGTTGACACACACGCGCACACATGCATGCTATTCACAGTATATATATGTAGAGTTAATTATGTAGTTATTTTGTGAATAGTTCATGATACAAGTGCTGGAGAACCTGACACAGCCCGAGTTCGTGGCCCCCACGCCCCCCAGTCAGCACACGTACACCGTGTATGTCGGCTCCTTGCTGAGCATCCCGCTCTTCGCCAGACCCAGTCCTTCCAGCCCGCTGACCACGTGAGTACACACATCCTCCTGCTTCTATAAGAACACATGGTTCTGAAAATCTCTTTTAAGAAGACTATGCAGGCATTGTATCGCAACTCGCAGCATATGATCTTCGAGCTAGACAAAGATGGAAAAAAGACCATTTGAACCTCAAGAGATCGTCTTGTGGGCAGGACTGTGACAGGCATCAACGTGCAAGTGCTCAAGGACCACGTGGTGACTGTTCCCGCTCCTCAAGCAGACACATCTCGTGTTGCCCAGCGTGTGGTGCAGACCCGCCTGGACTGGCGCACAGAAGAGGAGGATGCTGGCTACTACATCGTCATGGCCGTCGCAGTCGATTCTGATGGGTAAGTGTCGGATTAGGAATTAGGAGGGTGGTGGAGGAGTCTAGTTCACTTGCGATTGTGTAAGCTTTGATTATGAAGGTTATAACGAATAAAGAAAAAGCTTATAAGACAGACACGATAGGCAAATGACATCGTAAAAAATGTAGTACCAGTTGGATAACCACAGATGACTGGTCATGGTGTTGCAGATTTGAAAGTATGGACAGAAGCTATGTTGTCTACATCAATCGTGAGTTATTTATTCCTTTCCAAATCTTACCATTATACGGGGGAGGGGGCATACATTTTGCGATACCAGTATATGTACATTAATTCCTTTATTAATTTACTTATTAACTCTTCTAAAATTTGAATAAAATACAATATCACGATGACCTAGATCAATCACTTATGCAACAATGACCAATAGCAAACTATAATGCGATGTACATCTAGATCATTATTCATTAGTCAAATTTAAATGATTTTTCTTTCTGTACAGCACTTCGTTTGACCGCTTACGGACCTAATGGGGTGAGTTTTATTTTAAAAAGTTATACACAATCATACGGTCTTCGTCAAAAGAAAGAAAAGTGAAAGGATTTTCTTAAAGTTTAAGCATTGAAATTGAAGCGGCCCTCCTTTCATAAGGACCCTCATTAAGGAACTGGTGGAGATTAATCTCATAATAACCTGAAAAGATTTAGAGAAAGAACCTGGCGTAGATAGTGAATTGTGTGCCATGGAGAAAATAAAGAAGCTAAACCAGTGACCACCCAACAATATGACGGCACATTAGATATAATCGTAGTTGATATTTTTTACTGGAAAACAAAACAAAACGATGACCATTTTGTAGTGGCACTTCGCTGACTTTAAGTATAACAATAACAGATCAAAGGTCGATGTATTGTCTACAAAAGGGTCTTATTATAGGTTAATGCTTTAAAAGTATTACAATAGCAGATGAAAGGATGTATTATCTGCAAAAGAATGAATATTGTAGGTTGCAGACTTACACAAGTTTATTGTCACAGTGTTGTAAGGTCTGCTGTCAGAACAGTCCATTGCAGCTTTCTTACACATAATGACACGATTACACTGAAGTCACATAGTAAAGAGCTAGAAGAGGTTCACAGAAAAATGCAAATAAACGAACCACTGCAGGTCAAGAGAGAAGGACGACAGGCTGAGAGAATGACATTGTACAGATTGTTACAGCTTCACAGTCTTACCTCATTCACCCCGTTATTCAGGTCTCTGTAACATACATTGACTTCACGTGAAAGGAAAAGAACTTACTAGCTCTAAAGAATCTGATTGTCCCTGAAGTGGAGGAAATATTAGTGCAACATATTAGCAATACCTTGATAAGTAAAGCTGTGTTCATTTTAAGTGACATCGCTTTCAAAGGGACAGCTAAAATCAGGAAACTTGAAAACTTTCAGGATAACCCAACATAATCACGATGATATAGTAAGTCAGATTATATACAGGCCTGCACAGACTTCATACTGCAATTTACTTAAAATGTTACTTGGAAAATTCTCTTTCTAATAGGAAGAAAAATAATAATAACTAATAATATAAAATAATGTTTTAAGTCTTTATTGTTTTGTGCTTCTGTTTTTATTTTATTTTTTTATTTTGATTTTCTTCTCGAACAGAGCGAACCATACTTTCCTTTTCTACCTGACCCAGGAGATATTACCTGCCTTCTGAACTCTACTTGTTCTTTTCCAGTATACGTAGCTCCTGGTAATTCAGGGTAAGTATTTGTCATTGCAAATATTCTTGAAGTTTATAGAAAGCATCATTGTTCACACGAAATTTCCTTCTGCGTGAATGAATGCAGAAATGTTTTTCTTTCTTCTTTTATATTCTGCAACCACTGTATGTAGCATAAATAGTATAAGCTATACAATAAACTTAAATAGGAAATTACAATTAATATTTCATAATTTTAGTTAATGTAAATTACTCCTTTCCTTCAGGAACAAGATCATCTCTGTTAGCATCATCAACGGACAAACAGATATTCCAGGAACCCAATCAAACCACCTACAGATGTAACCCTCTTTGTGGAAGCCAACAGGGTTTTATCGGCGCTGATATAAACTGTCAAAAAACAAACAAAACTGCAGAAATTCTGGGGAACGCAACCATCTGCGCTCCGAGCTGTAGATCGATCAACATGTTGTTTCAACTTTTTATTTTTTCTGGATGAATCGAGATATTAAGGAATGTAGGTCTCTATTAAGTGAACTCAACTATTTTTTTTTTCTTTCTGGTATGCATTTGTTTCTGATGAGATTTAGCCCAGTCGGACATTTCTTGGAAATCTTCGGCTTGCTTTCGCAAAAGTCAAACTTTCTATCTACTCATTAACTTATTGTTGAATATCTCGAAAGTGCCTATCACAACTTTCCAGACTAAGTGTTAAAATAAAAAAACTAACGCAAAAACTAAGTTAATTGGCCTGCACATTAAACTAGCACATTTCAAGATGCCTCAATAAAAGAGTGTACAACATTTAATAATAATTTATAAGTAGATTATGAGAACAGGCCAATCCAGAAGACAACATTGCTTTGATTTAGTTTTGTTTTAACAAATAACATTAAAGGCAACATATTTATTTTTTTTTTTTTTCAGACTGGATAATTGAAAAGTGCATGAACGTTACTGTTTTCCACAAGTATAGTAAAATTAACTACAAACGTCAGGCTTAACATGTCTATCATTGGAATCAGGGGTTCCAAAAAAAAACAACAGTCACCAAAAAAACGCACGCACGCACTCGCCACGGAACACACGGCTACACGACGAAAACAAATCTAGTATGCTAAAGTCTAACACAAACATACTTATACTAAAGACATCAGAACAACTCATTCCACATTTTGTTTTTGAGCGTTTGTTTTAGAATACTTATTCTATTCAATTATCATTCATTACTACACAGAGAGCAATTAACACTGCTCTACTCTTCTGACTATCATCACTTTTATATCTTGTGAGGATTATTAATACAGATATGAAATCCAGAATCATACCAAATATAGAACTAATGCTAGATTTTGCAACATCAAATCTTAGCCGAAAACGGTCGAATGAAATCCACCTTCAAACCTGGTTTAGTTGGTCTATTTTTGGTGGGAAGCGGGATGGGCTAGACGGACAAAGCCGTTTATCATCTGCTATGTTCAAGTTAATTGGAACTGCTTGATATGGACTAACTCAACTCATTATCCCTCTGTGTCTGCTTGACCAGATCCCTGTGAATACGGTCCATGGTAAATTTGGGTCACATGTCTGCCAACATGGGACCAACTTCACTGTGGTTTGTCCACTGGCTACAGTAATCACCCTGTAATACTGTAGGTTGATCCTTGTTTATAGATGAAATTATTTAACAATATACATGTCTGTGTATAATGCACAATGAGGACGCATGATCCTTGAAAACATAAACACTTCAAAAATCTGTTTCAGGGATTGACCCATGTTCATCTAGCCCATGTGAGAATGGCGGTCAGTGCCACAGCAATGAACACGTCAACCCAACTTATTCTTACTGTTCTCATTGTAACGTGGGTTACACTGGCAAAAGATGTGAAACAAGTGAGTTACTAGTCTAAACATGGTTTGTTTGCAAATAAAGATGAACTTTGCAGCTTCCACACATGCTGCATTACTTTGATGGAACGTAGCATGCGTTTGGTTTTGAATGAACGGCAAGAGATCATAAAGTTCAATGAGTGACAAGAAACTTATTTATCTCTCTTATTCTCTTAAGATTATCGTGATCTCGTTATAAGGGGGGACAAAGCACCAACAGTTGTAAGTCAAATGGCCATGTCATTGTTCATAGTAACAGTCAATAATTATAATGTACCTGAAACTTAGCATACCGGACACGTCCGCAAGCGCGCGCTCTCTCTCTCTCTCCCTTTCTCGCATGCACGCACACAAGCAAGCGCAAAGTGTGGATGAAATTGGAATACCCGGAGGAAATCACCGACGGAGGGCCTGTAAACAGGTATCCGGTATGTCGGAACCGAGATACGAAACCACGGCACCATATCCATACTATCTTGGTGACAGGCGCTTTGACCACTGCACCACCAACCACCTCATCGCCCGATTTATCGCCAATTTCCATTAAAACAATATTTGTTCACTAGATCTCTACCTATTTCTAACATCAATGCTTAAAGTGAGATTTAGCTACCCAGCTGAAAGAAAACATAGCGTACTGCTATCATCAGCTAGTGCTGGCTATTAAAGTGTGAGATTCTATAGCTGTGGATGGCTGTAGGAACCTTTATTAAATACTTGCTGAAATGTGTAATGATTAATGTTTTCTATCGAATTGATGTGGAATTCGATAATAATACATTCTGTAAATCAAAGTTAGGAAACCTCAAGAATGCTAGTAAATCGTTCTCCAAAACAACAAAATGTTGCTTAACAAGCTTTTTTTTTTCCTTTTTTTTTTTTTGACCGTCAAGACATTGATGACTGCAAGAGTAACCCCTGCCACAATAATGGAGTTTGTATCGACGAAGTAAATGGTTATCACTGTCAGTGTGCGGCTGCTTACAGCGGAGAGAATTGCGACACACGTGAGTTTTATCACCTGGAAAATTCAATTAGTCAAATGTTTTTTCACCGAACATTCTACTTGATTCTCTAAATTTTAAGCTATATATGTATCAAGCTAATGCTCAGAGGTGGAAAGAAAAATGAATGAAAGTATTTTTTTTACGGGAGATTAGATGTCATGGGAGTTGTGTTCATAACAGGCTAAACATAAAATAAGAAATAATTTTATATCCATATAATAAAAGGAAGTTACTTTGAATCGATACACAGATAATCATTAGCACACATCGGGTTACAGACACACTAAAATAAGCATTATCAAACACCTTTAGATAAGACTGGCGATAATGTCTTGTGACATAGAAATGTATTTGTGTATTTCAGTTCATTTTATACTAATGCTTCCTTAAATAGAATTGTTATATATATATAACAGATGACACACTACAGAATATGTACCAATAATCTTGCACTCTAATGATCATTGTCTTTAGCTAATTAAACTTCTTGTTGCACTTCTTGCTCTAAAAACATGAATATTTTACAGGCAATTAAAATGTTCGTGACTAAATATCCCAAAGATAATATTACCTTCAATGTTGACATTGGCGAGTATTTCTTAGAATTTAGTTTCGATTACATGTTACTACAACTATAAATGCGGTTGGTATGCAGGGAGCCCCCGACAGCCTCTACCTTTACCATTAACTCCCCTTCCGTTATTTCGCTATTGCACCGACAAGCATCAGATGGCATGTATTGGATCGAGAACTCGTTTGTCGAGATAGGAATCATCCATTGGACCGTTATGACGACGTGAAGTTTTGCAAAAAATTCAAATTTAGGAGAGAGGATATTTTAGAATTGACCGACTCGATTACAGCAGCAGATGAATTTCTGAAATCAAGGTGCAGCACTTTCTCAAGTGCGACAGGTACTCAATAAGTGAATTATTGATACTTCTTGTTCAGCATCTTGTAAGCCATTAGCCTAATTATTTTCAGTTGTAGGTTCGTTATCTTTGAATTAAAATTTCGGTTGTGGTATTCCATTGCTACCGTCTGTTTTGGTTTTTTGTTTTTATTTTTATTTGGAGGGGGGCATTTTTATTTATTACAGAGCTGCTCGCTTTAGCATCCCCATTTAATTTCCTGCACCGTCCTAACCGAAAAGCAACTGCTGAAACTTCTCGCTATTTTACTTTTATTATTTTATTTATCTTGTAAGATAAACTAAATGACAAAACTCTTTTCTGTCCATATTTCTTCTAATGAAATCGTCTCTAGGGCGGAGAAATTCACGTTTTGTTTTGTTTTGCTTTTTGCGCGCGATTTATTTCTACTTCTGCCCGACGAAGACAACAGGAATCAGGAAGTATGCGATTTTCTAAACAAACGCATGCGCAGTAACACAGGAAGAGCGGGAACGCTCCTGAAAGCTATTTTTAGCCTTGCGCCTATAGTTATCGGAGGCCTATCGGAGTGTCCCTGCATGCTCGTTTATCGCGAGGACTATCGGCGCGTTAGCTAATCGGCACGTCAGGCTTTATCGGACCGATTGGGTAACTAAACGCCCTGCTATCTTTTGACAGTTCTAAAACCGTGTGCTGACTACAACTGTTCCTACGACTCAGTGTGCACGATCATCGCGTCCGGTCCTGTCTGTCTTTGTCCACTAGGACTGGCCAGGGAACGCTGTCAAACAAGTAAACTCTCATGTAGCATGTCTGTCTTTGCTCTCTAGAACAGAGTAGGGAAATATTGTTACATCAGTAAGCTCTCTTGTGGAATATGTCTGTCTTTATCTCCTAGACAGAGTGGGGAGTATTGTCAAACGGGTAAACTTTAACTCACTTGTGTGTGTGTGTGTTGGGACAAAAGGAGGGGGCATTTTTCTGAAAGTTTTAAGACTTGTACATCTGTGTAAATTAGCTATAGCTTCTTCAGAATTTTATAACTTCAGGACTGCACTTTTTGTCTAATAAAGATATTGTGTCTTTCAGAAACAGAAGACATTCCTCTAAACTCTAGTGTAACCTCGCAGCAGGTATGACCAATATTCGATACAGCCACGGCTGCGTCTCAAAACAATGTGTAATATTTTATTACAATATTTACGGACGTATTTTATCTTCTTCTTCTTCTTCGTCGTTCACTCAAGTATTTTGTCTGATTTTTTATAACTAATGGCAAAGACGGCGATCACAATGAGGATGTTTAAGATGTGTTGAGGATAGAAAGATATGCAGTAAATAATGCAACTAAAACCGGAAAGAGGAACAATGTTATTTATTAACTGTGGCTATTTAGTCTAGTTACTGGTTAACTTTTTTTCTCGTTCTCGTAGTATCTCTAATGCAGAGCAAAGAAACGTGAAGGGAAAGTTTAGTTACTCATTGCTGCGATATAAATCAAACTATTTCTGGAAAAGATTTATAACAGAAGCAGATTATGTGAGATTCATTATGTGATTATTTTGTTTTCTATAAACATATCAGCCCCACGCTACTGTGCCCACTCCCAGACCTGGCATGCAGATAACCTGTGACGTAGGAACCACGTGTCAGATACCACTCTACATTACCGGAAATATGAGGTGTGAATGATTGATTGATTAAAATAGGTCATTTGTGTTTGGGACAGCTGAAATACTATAATGGTGAAATAAGTTTAAAGTATGGCTAATTCATGGCTTTAGATAGACAAACTCTTTCAAGGCTGTTATTGTTGTTTATCAAGATAAACTTGATTTTCCAAGCAAAGTCCGAAGTCTGTTATAAATATTGTTTACCTAAACAAACATTCCTCTCAGCTCCCCGCCAACGGTACACCGAGGAACATCGTCTCCAGAAATAGCCACGGTAATATCTCCGCTAGTGACAGACAACTCCACAGGCTTGACCACTCTGACGTCATCAGTCTCCGTGACGCCGCAGGAAGCAGGAGATCATCACGTGTGCGTCGACGTCCTTGACCCCAAGAAGTAAGACCTGCCTTGATGCTTTGCTTTCTCCTCTTTCTCCCTCAATCTTCTGTTTTCCTTCAGGGTGCTTTCGTCGATTGTTTATCATTGTTGGTAAATTGTAACATGCTAAATCTTTCTCCCCTTCTTGTTTCTTCCAGACAATTCGTGGAACAGCTTTGTTACCTGATTACGAGTCAGAACAGTTCAGGTGAGATCCTCACACTAGTAGAAACTGTAGCGGCAGTCGTAAGAATAGTGCCAGTCATTCATCCACATATTGCATTGATATGTCTAATTTGAAATGCCGGACGAGTTTAACCTTAACGAGTTCGTGATTCTTAACCTACGACGACTGAGTGAGGTCAATAGGTCACCAGGCTTTTAATACAACTATGTGAGCCATTTATGGATGGAGGGTGGTGCTTGATTTCAGTGAGTAGTGTGGGTGCTAACCTTTTTCTGTGTAAGGATCTTATAAGAGCTCCCCACCCTACATTTGTGAAACACAGCTTTGCCTAACCTGCAAATCTCTTTAAACGCTGTTTATGAAACAAAGATGGGAAAGTAGTCGAGTCTATCATGTTGAAAAGGAAGTTTGTAACGTACCACAGCAACTGTGTGATGGCTGGAAGAAATATATATGGAAACGAAAGAATAATCAATCCCGAGTTTGATCCTCATGCAAGAGTGTATGATACATTTTAATACTCATGGCAAACTGTTACATGAATATTTTGAAATCATAAATAACAGACACTCATCGACTACAGAACTAATTTCGAGACGTCTCTGTTGCAGGTCCCACTCCGCCCACAGTGAGTACACAGTCGTGTATAAGTGTGTCTGTATGTGTTCTTGCGCGCGTCAAATAGTTCTAGAGGCCAGCAGGTATTGGAACAGGTTCATGCTGTCAAAATTAGTTTTATTTGGAAGCCGATTCATCACCTCACGTGTATAATCCTCAATGGTAATGGCTACCTCATTGTAGAAAGGGAAAAGAGAAAATGGTGTGTAGTCGATCGATCTAAGCTTGTTAGCCATTGGTGTAGTCATTCTATTAATAGTGTTGGTTACCAGGGTGGCCTTTTCACCGCCGGTACTCCACCAGACGGCGCGACCATAGCGTGTCATGCTGACTTGCCCTGTCATGTCATTGCACAGACGCAGGCGTCTACGAACAGCTGGTGAGTTGAATATCTCCAGTTCAGAGATGCTGAGCGCGAAAAATTTCTATGAAAATGGCGCCATTGTATCTTCATTTTAACCATCAGAACTCAAAACTATTTTTTTTCAAATAATATCGAAATCTTAACAGATTGAAGTTGTTTGTACGCAAGCCATTGTGTTCTACGTCATAATAATGAGGAATCCAATAATCCAATAATGTAACACATAAACTAGAAACCGATGAAGATCGATTAGTATTTTTACTCATGAAATCTTTATTTTGAACTCCTATCAAATTTTCATTGTCTAATTAAGTAACCATTTGTTTTCGACGGTATATGTCTGCCTTGTTAAGTTTGCCTCTCGTTTATATCTCTCGATTCTAATAAACTCATCTCCTTTAGTTTGTCAGTAAGACCGGCAACTGGAAGTGCTGTCGTCTTTAAAACAGTCCTCGGGAATAACAGCACGTGTGCCTCGGACGTGCTATTCACGCCTGTCAACTCGTCGCAAGATGTCTGCTTGTTGTAGGGTCAGTGAAAACAGTTTAAAGACCTAGCCTGTTACATGTTTCTTTTTCCTAATGAGCGGATAAAGCTCAATACAAGATACTCTTATAAAAAAATATAGGCAAGTACACTTGCACTCTTGCCGTTCTCAAGACATGTCCCTACAAACATCACCGTGTACCGTGCAGAAAGAGATCAAAATCATGACGTCAGGTTTGTACATGACCTTAACTCTTTCGCTGGCTGGGGCTTCCTGTGAATTGTGGTTGGCATACATATATCTTGATAACGAACTGGGTATTTACCCAGATTATAGGAAACAGCTTCTTTCTACAAGCTTTATGCAGTCATTAGAAAAACTAGTTGCGCCCCTTCAGACCATCAAAGATATATTGCTTAGGTCGAATGAAAGAATCTAGGATAAATTGACAGTGGGCCGAGAGATAATTTTAACCGTGACACAGAATGTAGTAAATTTTTGTTATAAAAATTCAAAATTCAGTTTACTTAGTTTTATGGCTGGTGGCTTTTTAATGAGATGTGTTTTTCTGTTCTTTTTGTATATTTAAAAAAAAAAACAGAAATGGGGGAGAGAGGCGCTGCTATCACGTGGAGACCGTAAACAACCAGAGTAAGTTAAGAGCAATAAGATACTGATTCTCGAAAGACACCATTTTATTTGAAACCAGAAAACAAAATCGATGCAATAATAACTTCAGTTTACTGTAAATGTTATAAAACTTCTAAATCAGTATTTTTTTTCTACTCATCTGTTTGACCTGAATTGTTTTGGTGTTGACAGCGGACGCATGCAAATCAAACCCTTGCCACAACAATGGTGTGTGTCTAAACAAGCTCACAGAGCATGATGGCTACGTCTGCGTGTGTCCCGTGCCTTTACAAGGAGACAACTGTGATGATGGTATGCTTACCTAAGCGATGTTAGTCACTTGACAAAAACAAACAAACAAACAAATGAACCCTTTGTATAATTATTTGTGACATCAGTGATCATTTGTACAGGCTTGACCATGACTTTTTTAAACTTTGCCGTGCAGTGGGTGACTGTCAGACAAACGTTGTCTTAACAACGCTGTGTGCGTCAGCGACAACCGTGGCTTCCACTGCGACTGTCAGCCAGGCTACAGCAGCGACGACTGCCGCTACGGTCTGTCTTGAATAGTAGCAATTTCTTCTGTTATTCCTCCTCGTCATCTTGCTTCTGATCATCTACATAATCTGTGTAATCACAATGTGACATTGCTACTGAGGCAGACATTAACATACGCACGCACTCCAACATGCGCACTGTTGTCCTCCCATTCTATCATATGTCTAAACTTCATGAATCTCTCTTCGTGCGACCAGAGCCAGAAAAATGTCAACAGATGGTGTGCCATGGCAACTCGATCTGCCTGTTGAGGGATTCTCAGCCTTACTGTGAGTGTCATCCGGGGCTGGCAGGGCGACAAATGTCAAACTCGTGAGCAGTCTTTTATTTCCTTGTATAGGCGGTAATAACTGCTGAGTCTTTGTGTCTCTGGGGCTAGTTGCACATCATGTTTCAAAACTTAAAACCCTTTTAAAAAAATTTCGAAACCTTTCATTCTTTTATTTTTTGCAAAATTGTTACATTTAAATGTGTTGTACGAAAAGTTGTGCCAATGGAAAAGAAAGTCTGGCTGAAAGAGCTTTATCTTATTCAAAATTTTTAAAAAAATCTTAGTTAAACAAGTTCTAAACCTGTCTTGCACATATAAATAGATTTAAGGCCTAAAAGTGTTTAAAATTAACTACGTGTCGTTTAACTGGCGCCTTACCAAGTATATTGCAATTATTTAAAAAGTTAGAGCTGAAGCGAATGCTACAGTTCGTGATTCTGTCGACAGAACAACTGGATATCCCTTTGAATAAGTCAGCTGCTACTGACAAGGTAACTATACCAGCTTTACTTACAATTCAAACTATAAATAGTTTTGATTATTTAAATTTTACATATAACTGTTTGCACTAATCTACATTTTTCTGCATTAACCTATTATATTAGAAGTTACTTTTCGAGTAACCTTTGCTATTTCAGGCATGTTACAGAAACTAAGTAATACTTACAACTGTTATAATCAGACTGGCCCTGTTTGACTGATAAAAATGCATAAAGACAGCCTGAAGATGGCAAGAAGAATACAATGACACTATTGTTAATTAAAACTAAACGACCATAAACTGAAACGAAATATATTCTATTCACTGCTAAGTGTTGAAGAAAAATTGTTAACCAAAAACTGCATCGCCTAAATTGCAGCCTCATCTCATAGTGCCAACGACGGGAACTGGACTCAATATCACCTGTGAAGTGGGGACTACCTGTAAATTACCTGTCTTTTTCACTGGATCGCTAAAGTAAGCAAAGGGAAAAACAAATATTGTGCATTAAGTGAAAAAAATACGATAGGTGAGGAGTGTTAACTTGGATATGAAACGGCTGTACTTTGAATTTTGCTTAGTCTGCTGTCACATCTCAGGTAAGGATTGCGTTTTGCCCTTCTCTCAGGTCACCGCGACAGTGACCACAGTTCTACCAACCCCAGGCCTGAGGTCAGACATGTCAGTTCCACAGCCGGACTCCGGTGCCGGCCCAGCCTCCAGCCTCAAGTCCGTACTAAGCATCACCCCCAGCCTCGCCGGTCAACACCACGTGTGTGTGCAGCTTCACGACCCGCCAAGGTATGATTGACTATTGCTAAGTCATGGATTGTCCTCTCGACAGGTCAGAGTACACATTAGGATGGATTGTGGGGACGACTAGATGACCATAGTTCAGTCCAATGTATATTGTTCTTTATTTGCTGTACCTGTTCTCGATATTCTTCAGTAATAGCCAGCTGATACATTCAATTATCTCGGGGAATATTCTTGGAAATTCGTTGCGAGATGTCATATCAGTAATTTAAGAAGTGATGGAAATATTGGCGCGTACGTGTACATAATGTTTCTGCAGTTTGTAGAGAATCCAGGAGTGCATTTAGACTGTAATAGGCTGCTCATCGCCGTCCATAAGTGTCTTCTTTCTACACATGAGATGCAACAAAAATCGATTTTTGATCATCAGTCATGTAATGAAAACTATTGACATTTTTAATTGCAGCGGAGACACAGACAGCGTGTGTTACCTTATAACCAGTCAGGATCCTGGAAGTGAGTACAATGCAGTGTATAATGTCGTCTGCCAAGTTGTTATATCTGTCAAAATCGAAATATGGATCCTCAAAGTAAAAACAAATTTTTTTATGAAGCATCACCAGAATACCGAAAACCTCAGATTTTCTAACCAGAAAAATTAAAATCTGTACGATTACTTGCAACATGCAAACTTTGCAGGTGTATCTGGAAGTGGTGGATCAAGCACACCGGGTGGTGTAGGAGAGTCTACAACAACTGCGCCAAAACAGGTGAGTGACGAACAGCAGGGTGCTTCATTCTGATTTCATTCCATTGTCACAACTGTATGTGTCACGTGTTTGGCGCGTCCTGCACAACACGGTACATGCATTAGAAGAATTAATGTACAGTTTACATATTAACAAGTGACTTAGACTGTCGTATACGCAAGCTATCAGATAAGTTATAAATGTGGTCAGTTATTATGACAGGGAGGAGGTACTTTCGCTACAACGTCTGTACCAGACGGCTCTCAGATCGTCTGCCATTCTTTCCGCACGACCATGCCGGCTTGTCGCCTACACCGTGAAACCTGCCTCTGGTTCCTGGTGCGTCTTTCAAACTTCCTTTACAACAACAAGAACCATTTTAAAACTGATAAATTGTTCTTTCTTGTAGCTGTGTACAATAAGCAGCTTTGTTCCTACGTTTGACTGTACGCGTGTTGTAAGGGTAGGAGTTAGTGCACATGAGTGTGTGAAGATGACACTGCTTCGGTGTACCTGTACTGTTTAGTGTACCATACTGTTTAGTGTACCTGTACGGTCCCAAGCTGTAGGTGTGTACGCATTTGATACGTTTGAAGTGGACTCCAGCACGTGTGGTACGAACATGCTTGTAGACTCGCATACACTTGGAAGCCAAGAAGCCTGCATGGAAGTTGGGTAAGGAAACATGTATTTTTGTGTTTAGTGTGAAATGTACCGACAATTGATAACCTGATGTTTATTTTTTGACGTGAAATAGAACTGTTATATACACGCACACGCGCACGAGAGAGCAATATATATATATATTCTCTAAGTAATATATATATATATTCTCTAAGTAGTAACTTTTACTTACTATTACAACAATAGTAATAATAAAAAGAAATGGAAGCTTTGATTTGTTGTTGATTGATTTTATTTAAATTGTTCCATCAGGTTTGGCGGAGAAAGGCGCTGTTACAAGGTGGCAGAAGTAGACAGCACAAGTAAGTGTTTGAGACGTACAGATCTGTAAACAAGTTCCAGGTGTTTTTTTTTAATTTAGCGTCAGTTGGATTAAACAGATGGAAGGAAAACGGTAAATCTGCTGTAGTAACAGTGTTTTACAAATAAATACGTCGTTTTTCGATAGTAGAAAATTAGGACGGTGTGACATACTTTCAAAACAAATCTATTCTCCACCACCGTCCAATTCCATCACACTAACATTAAAAGTGATTTTTTTAAAAATTGTCATTAGTACATTTACAAACTCTTACATGTAAACACATTTACAGGCGATCCATGTAATACCAGTCCATGTAAGAACGGAGGCAAATGTATCAACACTCCACAATCAACTCCTCCTTATTCCTGCGCATGCCCAGCGCAATTTCCTGTGGCCCCAAACTGCGACACAGCAGGTAACTTTGAGCCTCACATTGTTTACATTTCTCGTCTGCTTACTCTTACAGTTCCTAGAAAACTATTCCTGTAAATATCCACTGCCTTGCATGACGATTACAGACACAACTGCATCAGCTCTGACGTCACAACTGACATCATTAGGCTCTGAGACAGGAGCTTCTTCGTCATCGTCAGTGACCTCATCGAGCAGTGATTACGTCAGTGCTTCCACGCCGCTAGCCTTCATCACCAGACCCTCTCACGTGCAGCATCCTCCACTGTTCTGCGGACGCTGCGTGTGCACTAATCCTGTCCAAACCGGTTTGTTTGTGCCCGTTAGGACAAGTCGGTGATCAGTGTCTGACAAGTAAGATACTCTACTCCTTCCTGGCTACTGATTAAAACAAACCAAAAAATTTTCACTTCATTTTTTTTGTAGTCCAAACACTATATTAAAAATGCGACATATTTCTTTATTGTAAAAATTTGAGAAGTTTTGTAACAGTTGCATATGTAAGTTGGTTTCATCTTGTTTGAAATGGGAAATTTATTTCGCAGGAAACGAAGACACTCCTGTCAATGCAAACACTACACAGGTAAGTGTAAATAAGAACTGATAACATTTTTAATATCAGCTTGTGAGAAAAGTTCGTCTCTGGCATGCAATCGGACTTGGGTTGCTTACAACATTTTTTGTTTTTCTTGGTTGAACCTGAAACTAAATCAATAGGTGAATAAAAGTTTCAGGAGATGCAAATGATAAAACTAGCCATCTGTGTGTTGTTTACATGTTTTGTGCATTTTATATAACTATTTCCATACAATTATTAAAAGCCAACATTTATTCCAGCCTCACGCAGTGGTACCGACACTACCATCGGGTTTGCAGATTACTTGTGACATAGGAGAGACATGTCAAATACCAGTCTACGTCAACGGAGATCCCAGGTAACCAAAGGAAAAGGAGTAATAAAGTCTGTCAGTAGTTTTGAACACCATGAGCATTTTTGCAAGCGAGCTATTTAGGCTATTTTAACAAATAATAAATGCGCATATAAAGGGCTATAAAAATTGAATGCATAATTTTAAACAGATTCCCTCTCACTGTCAACCGGGGACCTTCTTCTCCTGAGGTGGTCACCGCTGTCTCTTCACCTGTAAAGGACAACTCTACTGGCATTTCCGTTGTGAAGTCAGTTACTGTCTGTGACTCCACAGGAAGCTGGCGATCATCACGTGTGCGTGGACATCGTGGGATCTGATGTGTAAGAGTTCCTAACCAATAAATTATTAGTCTCAACGTTTTGAGAAAAGGATAGTTAAGAGAAGGCATGAATGCTGTTCACTTGATTTCTCTCCTCAAAGAGACGCGTCTTACCAATCATCATGAACAATAAAACTGCTGATTGCTGAATAAATTTTCATCAGAATGTGTTTTGAAAGACTGAGACTTTCGCTCAGAGATGTTATGCTTGTTTTTATTGCGATGGTTTACTATCTGTTACAGTAACGCTGTCGATCACATCTGCTACTTCATCACCACTCGACCCAAAGGTACGAGACAGTCAGATGTCTCCTTGCATGAGTGACATGCCATTCTGGGTACATGCACGCCTGCTTATAACGGGCTGGGTATTGGTTTCGAAACTACAGTCTACTCGTGCTGCCACTTGTTGCCTTTTTGTCATTAAAAAAGCCAGTTCATTAAGATTTTTTCTGTATGATTTTCGTTCTCAAATTTATTGCCTGTGTGTATCTATATGTATATTCCCTGCACGGTCTTTTTATTTATTATCTATGTCAATATTATTTCATAGGAACATCCAAAAATACGACAAGAAGCCCCACGGTAAGTAAAAGCTGCCTTATCGTTGTGACTGAAATGTTGGTTGTGTGTCCTTCGGTGTGCGTGTGTGTACTTGCGAGAACATAGCCCGTTGGTCTGAAAGTATTTTCATGAGAAACCTTTTTCCAAAGGGGGAAGTGCTAACTTCCCTGCGGGATTATTATTATTGTTCAGTATCTCATAGTCGCAATACCTCATTGATTGACGAGACTGCAAGATTTCTTTTACGAGAGTATCAGTTTTTAATAAAGTTTGTTAATTGCTTTCTGGAATCTGCCATCCTAGAGCGGACGCTTTTCACCTGGCACTCCACCAGGCGGCACCACAGTTGTCTGTCACAAGGAAACTCCCTGTCACATGATTGCCTTTACGGAAAAGAGTTCTAATGGAAACTGGTGAGTTTTACAGACCTGTCTATCCGCATGTAGTATTTTGAAAGGAATCACGACCATATTGAAAAGACGTTTTCACCTACTAGGTAATAAACAAACATAAAGATATGATCATAACCAAAGACAGTGAGCTGGAAATATCTTAGCACAATGCGTGTGTTGTATGATTCAGCTCCCCGGTGGTGCCAGCAAGCAGTGGAGTGTTCATCTTCAAAACCAACCCCAGTGACCAGAGCACGTGCGGCTCGGATGTCCTCCTGGTGCCGACCAACAGCTCACAGAACGTCTGCATAGCAGTGGGGTAAGCACCAGTAACTTAACTCAGCAGTGTCTGGCATGTAGAAATGAATGAGATTCATATTTAAAGGCGTAGAAAAAAAATTGTCTTGATAGGAAAATATGTTCTCATTTTATTTTTCACAGTTTATCCTCAATTTTAATCAGTTAACATATGTGGAAACTTAATGTGTAGATATTTTCTATCAGTTTTCAGATATTATATTAAATTCATCATGTATTATTTCGATGGATATACATTGATATATTGAGAGATATGTCCTGCTGTAGTGGTGTTATTATTGATATATTGATCAGTATATCGAGTATTAATTTTGATATAAAATGTTTTACTATCCATATAGAGCTAATGGAGAGATCCGCTGCTTTCAAGTGGAGGTAGCAAACGACACAGGTATGTCAGAATTCTTAATAAACTCGCAGTAGTAAAATAATCATGTTTAATTGTTATCATATTACTTGACGACAGGATTGTGCAAAGAAAAAAAAGGAAAAAAAAAGAAAAAAGAAGTCTGAGAAATTAGACAAATACGGGATTTTTTTAAATTACATTTTAAGAACTGTTTTTAAATATTATAGAAATTAAACATCGCTTGCACGATTCTAAGTACAATCAATGAACAATCCATTTTTTTAAAGATTCTGTACTTTTTAAAGTATAAATAGACAACAAAAACACTATTCCCCTTTTAACAGCGGACACATGTAAATCAGTCAACCCATGTCTGAACAACGGTGTCTGTGTGAACAAACCGACATCCCCTGCTGGTTATGTTTGTGCCTGCTCCATGCTGTATACAGGCATCAACTGTAGTCAAGGTGGGCAATTTGTACACTAATGGAGTTATGTGAAAAAATTAAATGCAATATTCTTCAAAGAAATTGTAGCGTATGCTTTTTCGCTTTAGTATATATATACATTTAAAACAGAGTTATGCGTTTAAAGAGCAGTACAAGTTATATTTATTGTGGACAAGGCAGTGTCAAACTCCCCCATCCCGCCTTCCTGTCTCTCTCTACCTGCCTTGTATGATCAGAATGCTAAAATTAAAATCATTCATAAATTCACTCAATACTAGCATTTGAATTTCACGCTTTTTTCAATGTTTTTACTTTTCTGTCGACAGAAAATCAAGGCATTCCTTTGAACAAATCTGTTATTCCTGATAAGGTAGTGTACACTGCTGCAATGGTTTCCTTGAAAACTTGTCGCTCGATATTTTTATGCTTAGCATATTTTTCTCCATTTACTCTGATCCTCATATTTTATCATGTTTGTGAAAACACTTTGCTACTTATCGTTAATTGTCTGTAAGAAATTAATGTTAATAAAGCTTTCGACATGTTTAAAGATTAATGTCATACATTTGTGATTGTATCATTGTAGAGAGACGAGGACGTCTCATAATATGCAGTCTAAAACAACACATTACAATAAACTGCAGTTAACTTTCTAAACCCTACAAACCCTCTTCTTCTAAAAGAGAAAAACAAACAGTATACGCAGGCTTTCTAGTTAAGAGCAGTAACCAGCTACTGTTTCCTGTGATGTCAGCCTCACGCCATCATACCCACAGCACCAACTGGTCTCAACATCAACTGCTACGTCGGGTCTACCTGTCGTGTACCTGTCTACATGGTCGGGTCCCGATCAGGGTAAAATACATTTAGTCTTTTCTCTTGCTCTCTCTCTCTCTCTCCTTCCCTCGACCTCTCCATCCACTTTTCTCTAAATTTTTTAATACATTCTCAGCTTCGTGCAATCCTTGGGTAGATATAGATCTGACATATGAGATATAGATGTTACATGTAGATACACATGTTACACGTAGAAATAGATCTTACATATTGATATACGTAGAAAGACAAAAACAAATGTAAAGAAGTGCAGGTGACACTTAATTACATCATTCAGATAACTTTGTTGACACTCATTGCTGCTCTATGAAGCTAAAAGCATACACAGGTATAAAACAATATCTATTTAAGAATTTAAGAATTAAAATTATGGTTATTTCCTGTAAAACACTTTGTTTGTTTTGCTTCTTTCTTTAGTATGACAGTTTACCGACAAAATAAAAATCGTTCAATGAATGTTGTGAAGTTAAAATTCCTAAAGAATACATGACAGCATCTTTACTATTCTGTTTTGTCTCCCTTCACTTGGGTACTTAAAATGGCCGTTATTACTCTCTCACATTCTGCTATAGAACCTTTCCTGGTGTCACCACAAGTTTATCATCGCCTGGACTGACGTCAACGGTTTCTGATCCCCACCCGGACAACATCACAGGCACTCCAAGCGGCCTGAGGTCAACTCTTATTGTCACACCCTCTCAAGCTGGCCAGCATCATGTGTGTGTGGACATCAAAGACCAAAGCGGGTACGCTTGTCAGATTTTCTGTCACTTTGATACTCGATTTCAAAAGTAGAATTTGCACCGAGCTTGAAACAGCGTTTAAAAAAAAAAACTGAAATTGGATTGTCACAGTAAGAAGCACGAACTTCGTTATACAACACCAGATTTTCATTTGCATGTTGGTTGCTGGAAAGCTGCTCGCTTCCTCAGTTGCTTTACTTTCGTTGCAGAAAAAGCTGACTTTGATTATGAAATTCTAATATATTTCAGTGTCAACTCCGACACAGTTTGTTACCTGATTAACAGCTTACCTCAGCAAGGTAACATCATGCCTCATTAACATGTGCTGTCATAAACAATACTAATCAAAAGTAATTATTACATTTCTTTTGTGTGTCAAAAAAAAAGGTGAAGGCAATTTAAATACAAGAAGAAATGTAGTTTTTGTAACAACAAGAAACTATGAAGTGCATCAACAGTTACAAACTAAGATGAAGAGAAAGAAACAAGAAAATCATTTGTAAAGAACATAATATATAAATGTTATCACCTTTTCTCGTGAGTTTTATTGTTTAATGTTTTCCAGCCCCCAGAGGCAGAAGTACAGTGAAGCCCGGATCCACGACTGTTCCTGCATCACAAGTAAAAATAATTTATAAAGAACTTCGTTTCCGAAACAGTAAAATGGCATTGTCAAGAGAGATATTTATTAATGATTGTTGTTTTTCACTAAGCGTTCCTTTTATTTTAATGAAGCAGCATACAGCTTCAAGTAAGTTCGAGACATACTACATCATGTGAGCACTGAACACCATTTTCATGCATGAAATTTGACCTGCTGGCAGGGAGGAGGGCATTTTGCAGACACTACACCAGCAAACGTCTCACAGATAGTTTGCCATTCCTTCAAGACCTTGCCGCTTCGTCGCCCACACTGAACAGCCTGCCAAAACTCCCTGGTGAGTCTAGAGAACACATGAAGACACATGTTCGAAAAAATATAGAAAAAACAGGGCTCACCTTGTGTGGCACAGTATAATAGGACGTATAATATAAATATTGCCTAAATAGGCTCGCTCTCTCTACTCTGTCATTGTCGTTTCTTCTCAAGCGTACCTGTGCAGCCTGGCAGTTTGGGAGTTCATACCTTCGAGACACATTCCGAGGATGTCATTACCTGTGGAACCGTTATGCTGATAGACCCACTCACTCTCAGCAATGGAGAAGCGTGCATTGATGCTGGGTCAGTGTGTGCTCCCTTTAATTATTTCGTTTGGCATTTAGCTTACCTGTTTTCCACCAAGATGTTGTTTTAAAAAATTACTGAGAATAAACTCTGGTTTTTGTTAGGATTGTTTTATTTGTTTGGTTGCTTGTTGTTTTTTTTTGGTCCTGGTAATCTGGCTTTATTTGTATACTAGAGGTCTCATGGTGCTGGTTCGAAGCAGAGAGAGGTAGCAGGCTATTGCCTCATGATTTCTTTCGGGGGTCTTCCTGATCTTCTTATATATTTTAATAAACAGGTAAATAGTTGTCTTTTACACTGAGCACATGGACCTGTTTCGTGCACAGTCCGTCTTTCTCTTTCATTCCTGTTACTATTTTTAACATCAGGTCCGGCGGAGAGAGACGTTGCTACACGGTGACCCTGGTGAACGATACAAGTGAGTGACGATGTGACTACAAGTAAAGTTTGAAAGAAAGTTGTTTTGTGATGTTGCAACAAAGCCACAGCAGAATCTGAATATAAAAACAATAAATTGTTAATGCTAGCATCAATTACATCCACGCCTGCACACGCGCGCGCGTACAGGTGGGTCAAGCGATCATGTCTGATGTACACAGCCCGAGTCAGAACTGAAGGATAAATGGGTTTCCTTGACTCAGTATAGGGGGCAGTCGCCTGGGTCGTGGATGTAATGGTAGAGTAACATAACAACAAGTAATTGGCTGACAACACTTCTAAAGTCAATTCAGTGGCGAACGGCGATTTTCTTCGATGTTTTATATATCACTGCAGAGGAGGTTGCTTGATTAGTAATGCGACTTTGCAGAATGGAATAATGACAAGGATTGTTGCAGATGACCCCTGTGCCGTCAACCCTTGTCACAATGGAGGACAATGCATCAACACACCTCCATCTTACGTTTGCGCTTGTCCAGCGCAATATGCTGCCAATGCCAACTGCGATGATCAAGGTTGGCTGTAGATTATTTTTAATAAAAAAAATTGTAGTATCAGCTTATCAGTACATTAATTTACATATCCTCAACATCTGAAATAATAATATTTCAGCTTTTTTTAAAGTAAAATATTTCGTATGCAGGTTGTTTTCCGTCCTTGTTATGTACAGCTGACTCACAATATATATATATGGCATAGATACAAGCTCTGTTGATCCGCCTACATCACTGACTGCATCAGGCTCTTATCCCGGTAGTGTTACCGCTACTCTTCGTCTTCCTTGCCAAACCAGTAACAGGTCAGCGCTTTGATAATACTACTACTACCCAATAATAATACCAATAATAATAAGGCAAATTTTATATTTTCGCTGCAATCCACGAGCTGTACCAACAGAAATAAATGTCTCTACAGACACAAAATGTAATGTCTCTCCTAGCAGCAATACTCCTGCAAAATGATGATCACTAGTGTAAAGCCACTGCACCTACAGCAATCCCAAATCTTCCATATTTACAGTTACTGAGCCCACAGATTTTCCTACATCCTGACTGTACTCTGTTCAAAAAAGGTAAGGAAAACATTTTATTTAATGTTGGAACTGTTCACTGTCTTTAGACCCAGTGTCTATTTGCGAGAGCATTAACTGTTCTGCTGATGCCAAGTGTGCACAAATCCAGTCCAAACTAGTCTGCCTGTGCCCTCTAGGACAGAGTGGGATCAATGCCTGACAAGTAAGTTACAAGTATTTATCCTGATCACTAGGCAACACTTGTAAATAATCTATCGTATTTAAGTATACTTATTTATTTATCTTTATCGCAAAATACCATTGCAGCCTAATTTTTCATATGGAAGACTCAGGATAATAATTTAAACATTCCATTACCCATTTGATCTTTAATCGTTTTTAATGAATAATTTCTTGCAGGAAAAGAAAACACTCCTGTTAATCCAGATGCTTCACAGTTGAATGTAAGGAAGAGCTTTTGAGAATGCTTTATGTTGCTTGACAGTGAGATTATGGATAACAATTGTCAAAATGTGAGATATGTTGATCGCAGAAAAATGCCATAACATTCCTAGGTGATAGATAAAAACAAAGAGAGTATATAAACTTGGATGTTTAAGAACTACCGCTATGGACATTATACTAATATTTCAAATTTAAAATATGTCCCCCATTTTAAGGTATATCATAAATTTTATTATTATTGAATACTAATATTAACTATTTAAAATAACCTGGTTTCATATTTATAACGTTGGGTTATTCCAGCCTCATGCGGTGGTACCAACGCTACCATCAGGTCTGCAGATTACATGTGATGTAGGCAAGACATGCCAGGTACCGGTCTACGTCAACGGAGACGCAAGGTAAGTAAGACTTCAGTAAACAATCTTTATTTTGTATCAGTAATATTGAACATCAACGCAAAACAATACCAAGCTCTACAGGAAGACACTATTCAAAGTCTTTGTGTGTGCGTGTGTGTGTTTTGAAAAGCAGTTTAAGAGTCACAAATATTAATTTCAATAAAAGTTGTTTGTGGAAACAGAGCCCCTCTAGTTGTCAGCCGAGGACCTTCTTCCCCGAAAGTGGTTACCGCTGTCTCTCCACCGATAAAAGACAACTCTACTGGCATTCCTCTTATGACGTCGTTGCTCTCTTTGACTCCACAGGAAGCTGGCGATCATCATGTATGCGTGGACATCGTGGGATCCGATGTGTAAGAGTCGATAAAAAAAAAATGTATTCTCCCCATTCCCTAACGGCTAAATAGAATCATACTTGCTGCTATTCCGACTCTTTGCCCATCCCGCACCACTTAGTATTCATCTCAACCAAAAGAAAATGTCAATTGTTTATTATCGGCCCTGCTTTACTCTATACGTGGAGTTTTCTTCTACGTGTGTTTTAAATGTTTGAAGAACTGTTACTCGACGTGGTAAATGTTCTGATCACGATTGTCTATTGTGTTTCAGAAAAGCTGTCGATCACGTCTGCTACTTCATCATCAGTCGAGCCAACGGTATGAATAATAATGAATAAGTCCTTTTTGTCGATGAATGCATGCAACATAGTTTTGTCCTTAAAACTGCAGTTGATCAGATTGTTGTTGTAATAGTAGAAAATGTTATTTTTTGGTTGAAAATGCTATTCCTCACTTTTCTTGTTAAAATGTTATTCTTTATTTTCGTAGCCTTTAGGGTTTTACACTTACAGCGCATAAATTCATAACTCTAAAAAGAAGACTTAAAACACCATTTTTTCTGCCAATGGTTTGTTTGTCCTTACAGAAACATCCGTAAGCCCAACGACCAACCGAACGGTAAGAGAAAGCAACAGATCCCGGGTGCAGTAGAGTCGGTCTAGGTGAAAGTTAATTAGCTTCTAAAACAGCAACAGCTTTACTGGCTGCCAATGCGACTTCGCACCCGGTCTCTTTTTTTCCTTGCCTTAAGGGAGCAGTTAATTTGGGTATTTGTGACTGTTGTTGGATTTCATTTCATGTGGATTTCTGCGTTCTACCTAGACCATTTTTCTGTATTTTTGTGAAGAAACTAGCAAAATGAAACGTGACCATATCCAAGCTTGTGATTTTCTACAGCTGCGACGCATTTTCATAAATTAATCTCATTTATCTCTTTGTCATGTCTCACTTTTATTGCAAAGTCCAATTTTATAACTTTTGCCATTAATTTTTAAAATGACATGTGCTCCTACTGTCTGCCTGGAAATTTTGTCTCAGAGTGGTCGCTTTACAGCCAGAACTCCTCCAGATGGCGCCACAGTCGTTTGTCATGAGAGCACGCCCTGTCATATCATTGCCTCGACGGAAAAGAATTCTAGTGGAACTGGTGTGTATTACACACTGTTATCGCATAACACCTTTCTTGGACGCCATTTGGGATGCGTTGAATACAGTTAAAAGAATCCTTGCACAGCTTTGATATAGATGAGCACGCTGTGTCAATAGCCTGGACTATATTATTTTTGAAAGGGGAGCATGGTAGGGGGTTAGGTTTGGGGTTAAGGATTATGTTTAAGGTTAGGGGTTAGAGCTAGTATTAGGTTTAGGGCTTAGGGTTAGGTTTCGGATTAAGGTTAGTGTCCGGCATGAACCGAGTGAGCAGACGACAGCGAGCAGGCGGGAGAGGTCGTGACCCATCGTGTTGTCACTGCTTTGCATAGCTCCGCCTACAAGTAGGTTGTTTTGTTGTGGCTGTCACGTGCTCACCTTTATCGAAGCTGTTCCGAATCCTTAGACACAGACAGCGAGCGAGATCCACAGGATAAAATTGTTTGTTGTGTTGTATGATTGTCCAGCATACCGGTGGTGCCAGCAAGTAGCGGTGTGTTTGTCTTCCAAACCAACCCCAGTGACCAGAGCACGTGCGGCTCGGATATTCTTCTCGTGCCGACCAACAGCTCACAGAACGTCTGCATGGCCGTGGGGTGAGTGACTGGAAGTAAAGGGATCAACACTAAAATGTGGAGGATTTATACACTACTAGGTTATTACTTAAAAAATTCCATAATTTGTTCTATATTTTATTTTTAACTCTTGCATGATGAGATGATTTGTTTTTTATACTACTGTCCATGACATCTCCATTAATGACTATCGATAATGTCGTCTGTATTACTCTACAGAAAAATACTGAAATATATATATATTTTTGATAAATGGAGCATATGATTTACATGAATGTTTTATCTGTAAAGAGTTGATGGAGAGAATCGCTGCTTTCAAGTGGAGACTGAAAACAACTCATGTAAGTTTTTATTCTTGCTAATATTGTGTTGATTTAGTACACTTGAAAAGACATACACATGATGCTGCAATATTTCACGCTCCTTAAATTAGTTCATTTTTCTAAAACAATACTGTTCAAGAGATTATTTATCATGTACATGATATTTGGAGCGAGTTCAAAGAGGAACAAGAATAAATATACAAGTCTTGAAATAACGATTCTTCTAATATTTAATTCATTTTCAAGCTTAAGATATATTCGCTAAAATGGTCCTTTTACTTATGCAAGCGAACATATGTAAAGAAGCCAGCCCTTGCATCAACGGCGGTATCTGTGTGAACAAACGGACAGCCCCACTGGCTATGTTTGTGCCTGCTCCATGCTGTTTACAGGCATCAACTGTAGTCAAGGTAAGGTCTTCTTTCTTTTCTCTTCAGATAAGTATAATATGGAGGTGTGAGACAAATATCGCATGTATGAACACATATCTTAACAAAACCAAAACCCACACAAAATATCTTTAAATTAAGTTCTTTTTAAGTTAAGCAAAAGCTGTCGCCGCATCTACACACTCGAATACTTCTCTAGTGTCTGAGCATCAGTTACAACTGTTCACAATGTCAGATTATCGTGGACACGGAGACTGCACATATATCGAACACACTCCACTTACTTCTGTTTGTGTATGTGTGAGAAAGAGAGAGAGAGACACACACACAGACATAGAGAGAGAAAAGGCGAGAAAGAGTCGCACGTGATAGTGTAGTTTACGTAGCTTACACTTAACGGTCACATTAAAGAAATTTCCGAATGCCCGTTCCTCTTTCTGTCCACAGAAAATCAAGCCCTTCCTCTGAACAAATTTATTAAAACTGATAAGGTATGATGTTTGAGTTTTGAAAAATTCGCTTAATAATCAATTACAAAGCTTGTACTCCTCCATATTGTTAGAAATATTTTAACCTACAACGGAGATATCACTGTTTATGTTTGAAAAACCTCTTTACCTTCAATGTCTTATGTTAGCAATCTGTAAAAGAGATGAAATAGATTCAATGACTCAAGTAAGTGAACTAAAAAATTGTTAATGCAACAATTTAGAAATGATGGCGATGCACAAAGACAAAACCTTTCTCAAAACACACTATAGATGTGTCTAGATGATTTTTGAAGGAGTTATCATTCCCAAGCACAGTACATCAGACACCTTTTGCGATCAAGGGAACTAGCTATTATTTCCTGTGTTTGTCAGCCTCATGCCATCATACCCACGGCCCCAACTGGTCTCACACTCACCTGCTACGTTGGGTCCACCTGCCGTGTACCTGTCTTTCTTGTCGGATCCCCATTAGGGTAAATTCATTTAGTCACCTGTCTTTCCTCTCTTTGTCTATAGTTCTCTCTTTGCAGCTTTATTTTTCTGACTAGGTCTTACTCGCCAACATTTATTTTTATCCCTTGTAAGTGTTTTAAATATATCTTCGTACATGGTGCTTTATGAAGGCATTAAGAGTTCAAGAAGTTGTTTATGGTTGTCTGTCAATGTCTATAATGTCAGAAGGGAGGATTGTTCACGTTCTGTATTGCGCCTACTACCTTACCTATTACAGGGAACTAATGCTAGAATCTTCCGTTTAGACCAAAGGAACAGCAAACTAGAAATCAAATGCATGTATATGACAATAAAGGTAATTAGTGCTCCGCTGTGCTGGATACATGCCAGCAAAATTTGCATCCACTTTTTTGGGAGGTGTGGGCAAAAAGTGACAGGTTGTGTTTATTTACAGAACATTTCCGGGTGTCAACACAAGTTTATCATCGCCCGGACTGACCTCAACAGTTTCTGATCCCCACCCGGACAGCATCACAGGAACATCCAAGCGGCCTGAGGTCAACTCTTAGTGTCGTACCATCTCAACCAGGCCAGCATCATGTGTGTGTGGACATCAAAGACCAGAGCGGGTGTAATATCTATATTCTAGTTCATGGCTATATCTTAATCATTTAATTAAAATTAATTTTCAGGTAAATTTTAGATAAAGTGCTGAAAATATTTATCAGAGCTACAAACAATAGAATTTTTAAAAATGGCAGTTTGGTTGGGCAATGACTTTTATTTGCGAAACAAATAAGGTTTTTCTATATCCTAAAGTTAATTATTTGGGGAAGTAAAATTCTGGAAATACAGTGGTACCTCGACATACGAGTTTAATTCGTTCCGTAACCTTGCTCGTATGTCAAATTGCTCATATCTCAAAGCAATTTTTCCCATTGAAATTCATTGAAATGCCATTAATCCGTAGCTCCCAAAACACCTCAGTTGTTTTTGTTAAGTGTTTTTGAATAAGAAAAAAGTGTATTTACAAGAAGAAACATTTATTTATGAATAAAAATACATATTCTATAAAAACATATTTAATTTTTCGTTTGTGGAAGTGTGTGGGATCTGCTTCAGCAAATCACCGTAAATCGCTCGTGGATGCTTTGTGTCCTCCTTGAAGCTGCTTCTCTGTCACCCACACAGTCAATAGTTTCTCCATCTTTCCTGGAGAGAAGTCCGGAGCTTAGAAATTATTGTAACGCCCCTAGGTGGCGTTGTACCCTTTATCAACTCCTGTTTAAGCTCAGAACATATCGTTGATGTGCTACACCCGTACATCCTCGCCAAGTCAATTACTCGCACACCTTGCTCATGTTTTTCTACGATTTCGCGCTTTAATTCAATAGACATCATCATCTTCTTCTTCGGACCCATGGTTACATAAATAAATGGGATAATGTTTTGTAAATGTACAAAAAGCAAAAAAACAAGAACCCAACTTATCAAAAATGTTTCGAAAACGAGGGAAACAAGCACACAGACTGAGGTCTAGTCTGAGTGGGAGAAACTGTTAGACGCTGCAAAGTGTGCGATTCCTCGTATCTCAAATCTTGCTCTTATCTCGAAGCAAAATATCGCTAGCTCGGCGGCTCGTATCTCAAAACACTCGTATGTCAGGGCACTCGTATGTCGAGGTACCACTGTATACAGACTTAAACAGTTGCACTGCTTTCTAAAGCTACACGAGAGTTAACTTTGCCTTTCTTTCAACCTTTTACAGTGTGAACTCCGACACTGTTTGCTACCTCATCAACAGCGTCCCTAAGCAAGGTATGACACTTTTTAGTAAGAAATTTTATCTCCTGGAAATGCAAGAAAATATTCCTCCAAAAATATATAAATCAAAGTAATTATAGCCTCCAAATTTCTTGTCTCAATAACGAAACAGATATAAAAATGACAAGTCAAAATATGAAAGTTTTGGAATCATATTAGGTATACAAAATATAAAACGATATTTTATCGCTGTAATATTTGTCATTAGCGTATTTGTTCTTTTTCCAGGATCGACTAATAACGGAAGTACAATACCACCAATAAATGGAGGCCGTTTCGCGGACACTACACCAGCGAATGGCTCACAGATAGTTTGTCATTCTTCAAGACCTTGCCGCTTCATATCCTACACTGAACAGCCTGCCAACACTCCCTGGTGAGTCATTTCTGGGACTGTGTTTCAGTATATATATACACACACATACATGTATTTGTACATCTACTTCTACAAACACTTTCGACTACCGCACGTGACCACATTTGCACGCACGCGACAGGTGTCAGAAAACTGACAGAATGTACGAACAAGGAGAAGACCGCTTTGTCTATTCTGGTTTACTTTTTTTGTTGTAATTAGGATAAGCATTCAGCTATAACCACTACCTACAATACTGGCCATTTTTTGAGAGACAATTTTTTTCTCTCTTAAGCATACCCGTACAGAATCACAGTTTAGGAGTGTTTACCTTTGAGACACTTCGCATTGATTCTTCTACTTGTGGCACTGTCATGATGATAGACCCTGGCAATCTCAAAAACCGAGAAGCATGCATTGAGACAGGGTGAGTGATTTTGCTGTTTAATTAACTTGTGGGTAATATCCCCTATTCTACAAAATCTAACTTATTTGCGCTTAATCAAAATGTTATCGTAACAGAATAACCATTTTCTTGCATTGCGTTTCTTCAACACTAAAGGTCTGCTGGTGTTGGTTTATCTCCTTAAGTTCCCTGCCTGGCGAGTGCAACAGTTTGCAGAGCATGTATGGGTCTGTGTCAGTATTTGATAGTGTATATTACACGTATATAACCATCTCTACTACTACTGGCCACTCGGACCTGTTTCCTTTCCTTATTACTGTTATTGGTTTTAACTTTAGGTCCGGTGAGGAGAGACGCTGCTACCTGGTTGGCTTGGTTAATGATACCAGTGAGTAAAGAAGTTAAAGTAAACTTGATATCGACTTAGAGGTAGGGTGACTTTTTTAAACAAATCAATCATAACTGCAATTAGAATATTAATCAGGGTGGAAACTGTTAATTACTTTGAGGCGGTGGGTGTTGTGGCAGAAGCGTAAGATATGGAGATGTTATTTCTGAACGACTGTCGATGATTTTGCTCTGATAATGCGGATTTGAAGACCGTAATAACGGTAAAAAAAATGTTTCAGATGACCCTTGTGATGTCAAGCCTTGCCACAATGGGGGACAATGCATCAACACGCCTCCGTCTTACGTCTGTGCGTGTCCAACGCAATATTCCGCTAGCGGTAACTGCGATGAACAAGGTGATTATATAACATGAATAAATGAAGTAGTTTTAGCCTTAGTTTTTCAATTTATGTTCTTTAATAAATACCATAGTTTTAACATTACTTTGTCGGTATTTTTTCTGTAATAAATACCATAAAATCTCCCCATAACGACTTGTTAGAATCCATCAAATTCAGGCCTTACATAAGTTTGTCGTGCATATGCTTGCTTTTCTTTAATAAATACCGAAGTTTTAACATTCGTTTGCTGCACATAATTTTCTTTATCTACTACAGCAGAAACGTCTTGTGGATGCTAGTTCTTTATTATTCTTTATCAGGTACTGGCTAAAATTCCTAGTCTTACAATAAAGTTTGTAAATGTTGTCCCAGACACAAGTTCCGTTGAACCATCTACATTACTAACTACATCCGGTGTGGATCACAGCAGTGTTACCGCTGTCTCCTCAGTTTCTTCTCCCATGACACCAACAACAGGTTGGAGCACAAAATAATTTTGACTAAAGACAAGCACCATGCTTAATCGTAGCAACTACATTCTTTATAGCAAATAATCATTAACAGTTTGGAGAATTCGAGGCTGTATCATCATAAACTTTAATCTTTTTAGAAATGATTCCCAGAGCACATGTTTCTTACATTTGCCCTATTGCACAAAGATAATCAAATGGTATGATTTCTAAAGCTGTAATTGCTTACTGTTTTCCAAGTGTCCCTGAAGTGCGCCATCCTCAACTGTTCTGCGGATGCCTTATGTACACTGATCCAGTCCAAACCAGTGTGTCTGTGTCCCCTTGGACAAAGTGGTGTTCAGTGTCTGACAAGTAAGACCCTCTTCATCATTGTGCTTCATAAAGTTTAAATCACATCTCTTTATATTATTTCGAATGTTCATCAGTGCAATTTAAAGCCGTTATACGAGTTAGTTTTGATGTAGAAACAGTTTAAAGAAATAAAAAGTATAATATGGCCACTAGGCAACACTTTTAACATTTTAATTTACTTTTAATTACATTATTTACAACGCAAAAATACAAAAACTATAATATTTTGAATAATGACATAAAGACGATGCTAAAAATTAAGCTAAACATATTCTAATAATTTGATTCTATCCACCATGTATTCGACCACTTTCTTGCAGGAAACGAAAACATCCCTGTCAACTCAGATGCTGATCAATTAAATGTAAGGAAAGAAGTTATTTTTATAAGAATATTTTTATTAAAATTTTTAGAAATCAAACGACTGAGTTAGCAGTGTGGCAAATAACATTGCCTAAATATCGTGATGTGCAAGCCAGGTAAGAATGCCCCTAAATGTCATACGTATGCAGTTAGAGTGCAAATACTTTTACGAAAAACAAAACTGACGTGATGAATAAACAAAACAAAATCAGCTGTGTAAAGCTTTAAGTACTAAATGGATACTGCACACCAGTCAGTAGTAAATAAATCATCGCTTCTCAGGACATAAGGTATTGAGAGTTCTGTCCCTTAGCCTAACAGGCCGATTGGGATCGGCTCTCCTTGATATTGTTTTTTGTTTTTTGGTGTGGGTTTTTTTCGTGGTCGTGTTTAGAATTGGATAAAAATGTTAGACCTTCATTTGTACATGTGCTTTTGCTGCGTTTTCTTCCTCGTCGGGTTTGCAACAGGTGTGTATTAAACGTTATTTGAAGTGCGAACTGTTTAGATCTATTGGCTGAATTCCATTCCGCCCGCTTCACTCGCTTCGGCAGCGACCTTAAACTGCAGTTAATAAGCTGAAGTGATGATCACCCTTTTGCAGTTTAATATGATAACATTTCTTCATATTCTTAAGAATACTCAGTATAGTATTCCAGTATTCTCCTAATGTCACTGACCTTATTCTCTGGAGTCGTTACTGTTACATCAACAGTGATCTCCCCTTTACTGGCGGAATGCAGCGAGTCCTCGCATTGTTCTTCCTTCTACATCTTTGCTACAATTTTGTTAACTTGTTCTACATTTTTGTTTCTATTTTGTGGTCTTGTTCAGCGCAATCAGTTTGCCTTTACCTGAGATATAGCACTTTATAAATTCCCACATAATAATAATTAATAATATTATTATTATCTTTAATAACAACCTTTTCGAAATGCTAGTCCTTTTTCACTCCCTTTCTTTTGCAATATCATATTAATCTTAGCTCGTGTTCTTGCTATTTGGTTCATCTTTGTGTTTTCTGTATTTGATTTCATTCTTCATTTAGTACGGTTGTTTATTCTTTTATAATTCATTTTATTTGTTTGTTTCCCTGTCCTCGTAAGCTGTCCATGTTTCGTTCTTCTTCTTAAGCGCTAAGAGCATATTCCTTAGAAGTGTTAATATGCGCTTTACAAATTTTAAAATAATAATATTATTGTTTTTGTTCTTATTGTTATTATTATACGGTACACACTTAAAAGGAAAATGTTTAACTGGCATCAAGAAATTGCCACGTCAACTCTGTTTTCCCAAAATAATTGATGCTGAAAAACTTTGTCATCCGTGAACGCTTTGCTGAATTGTTTTGTAGAAATATACCAATGCTCACTTATTGCAGCCTCATGCAGTAGTACCCACACTACCATCGGGTCTGCAGATTACGTGTGACGTAGGCGACACGTGCAAAGTACCGGTCTACGTCAACGGGAACTCAAGGTAAACAAAATCTTCGTTACACACCTAGAAACACAATGTATCAGTAAGGCTAAGGTACAGGTAAGTATATATATAGAGATATGTACTGTACAGAAAGACACTATTTCAGACACTTTAAGGTAAAATTATAAACATTTTTGTTGTAAACCGAATTGCAAATTATTGGGTCACGTTGTACAGATTCCCTCTCACTGTCAACCGGGGACCTTCTCCCCTGAGGTAGTCACCGCTGTGGCTTCACCAGTAAATGACAACTCGACTGGCATTCCTCTTATGCAGTCATTGCTGTCTGTGACGCCACAGGAAGCTGGCGATCATCACGTGTGCGTGGACGTCATGGGACCCGATATGTAAGATTAGTACTACTCTCTAAGCGATAGATGGCCACATGCATGTGGGATAAAATGTTATTTCCTGAATGTGCGCATGATATAGCTAACAACAGTCACGTACCATGATTGTCTGTTCCAGTAACACTGTCGACCACATCTGCTACTTCATCACAAGTAGACCCAAAGGTACGAGTGATTGTGTGGATTAATTCGTGGCAACACTTGCTCTTCGTGTTTCCTTGGAACGGGCTAAGTATCGATTAAAATTATTGAAACTTTTTTCCTTTTTGTTCTTCAAAATGTTATTCATCCATTGGTGTGAAACCATTTAGTTTTCACATTTACAGCTCATGAATTTAGCTTTATTCTTATTTGAACTAGTCTTTATTTTTACAGGAACATCTGTTAGTCCCACAGGAAACCACATGGTAAGTAAAGACATTTTCTGTTGTGAATGTCTGCTGTAAGGGATTGACTATTAGTTCACGATCACATCTGTGCCACTGCTTGCTCCGTTAATGAGTCCTTCAGGAAAGAAATTAATTTTATGTTTTCGTCTGGGATGCAAAGAAGATATAACTGTAACCAAAACTAAACCTTTTTCTGGAGTATATTATTAAAAGTCGAATTTTTAAAATATCAAATCTGTGTTTATCGCTGAGTTACAACAAGATATTTATTGTACAGCTTCTAAGCCTGTTTACAATACAATGCCAATTACACGCCTATTAGATTTTAATATAATTTATGTTAATTATTGTCTGGCTAAAATCTTTTCTCTCAGAGTGGTCGCTTTTCAGTTGGAACGCCTCCAGACGGCACTACAGTCGTCTGTCACGAGGATGCGCCTTGTCATCTGATCGCCTTGACGCAAACGAATTCTAGCGGAAGCTGGTAATTTAAAAAAACTATTATCGACTATTATTGTACGCAAATGTACTTGGAAAGATTCAGAAAAGAAAATACTGGTTTTTAGCACCGCTTTGAGTCCGCTTGACCTTTTAACTAGTCGAAGTAGCACTAACTAGTTTAAAAAGAGCACATGTGAAAGACAGAAGCACGGGATGACAAATGTCTGTGTTGTATGATTGTCAGCATACCGGTGGTGCCAGCAAGTAGCGGTGTGTTCGTCTTCAAAACCAACCCCAGTGACCAGAACACATGCGGCTCGGATGTCCTGTTGGTGCCGACCAATAGCTCACAGAACGTCTGCATGTCCGTGGGGTGAGCTGTCTGCGGTCTTTCATGTTCTTGCATTGATGACCGGTGCATGTTCTTTTATGCATGTTGTTGTTGTTTGTACTCGATTGTGACGACTACATTATACGGCGTCTTCCCCTACATGCCTCTGAACCTTTGTGAAGCGCATCGAGCTTGCCTTCGTGTGGGAAATGCCCAAAACAAATAATAATTAATAATAATAAGTTAATATGTAGTTTGCGATTGCTGATGAATGATGTATCTTTATAGAGCGAATGGAGAGGTCCGCTGTTTTCAAGTGGAGACTGAAAACAACTATGTGAGTCAAAACTCGTACACATTTCTTGCTGATTTATAACAGACCACAAAAAAACGGTTTTTGTATTATTTCCATTTCCATGAACACAGTCACTGTCTTCACGTGGCATTACTAAAGTCTTGATGCGCAGGAAACCGGACCAGGCTAAATATAAAGCATTTTTATCTGAGTACTAGACATGTAAAAACTGTGCTGAATTTGTTTAATGACTATAAATATTAACTAAATTAAGACGGTAAAATCCTAGGTATGCTTGAAATGGCGATTCTCACGATATTCTATACATTTGAAAAGCTTCAGGACAAAGACTAAAACTGTTAAACTTGTTTGTGTTTAGCCAACATCTGTAAAGAAACCAGCCCCTGCCTCAACGGTGGTGTCTGTGTGAACAAGCGGACAGCCCCCACTGGCTATGTTTGTGCGTGCTCCATGTTGTACACAGGCACCAACTGTAGCCAAGGTGAGATATGTTTACTGATATGTCAGTTACCACTGATGGATGAGAAAAAAGTAATGTGTGAATTTAAGCCGTAAGAAAAACAAAAACTACGAAATATGTTTTACAACGTCTATACAGACATGCACGCAAGATTAAAATACCACACATCTGATTTTAAACAATGAATGTAATATTAGGAAAAGAATCAAGAAACAGAAATGCTTAGCTTGACTTCGCAAGAACACATACAGTAACCCCCTTTCGCTGTTGTCGCTCCTCTTGAAGTTAGTTTCAGAGTGACTGTCCATGTCAATCACAGGAGAGTAAAAGAAAAACAAACCCACAACAATCATTTCAATACATTTTATTACTATTCCCTAACAACAACAAAAATACAATCCGAAACTTGCATTACAAAAATTTGAAACCTAAACCTGGGCAGACTCACAACGGTCAGGTTATTCTACTTGTTCCTGGCAAGGACACCAGCTCTAAGCAAAAATCATTTTCCTTTACTGCATTTTTTGAGCATCAACATTTATACTAATAGATCTCCTCAAGGACGCCGTTACATCAAAGTAAAAGATACCGTTATCAACTGTTTATATCCTCGCTTGTCTTCCCCTAACCCGTCTCACACACGCGCAAAACACTCGCCACCCGCTCGCGCTTTCTGTTGTCATTAAAAAAATATTAATTATACACAGCAGGTTTGTGACAATTCCTACATTCACGTTTTATTCTAGCACAAGCACTTATTCAGATAGTCGTATAGTAAGCAAAGCGACAGAGAAAGGCCGCAATTACTGTAGTTTTAAAAATTAACAATTTGTAACGTTTAAAATTCATAGTCGGTTTTCAGGCAGTTTCCGGTATTTGTTTCCATTTCTGTCCACAGAAAATCAAGCGATTCCTTTGAACAAACCTGTTATCACTAATAAGGTAATGTGTTTGGATTCAAAGGCTACTTTAAGAGTTTTTTTTACAAAGCTTAGGCTGTTCAATATTGTCTGCATGCTTTTACTTGCGATTGCTGTTTTTAAATTTTTGTTTGCTAAACATCTTTAGTCTTGTTTTGACAATCTCTGAACTTATTGAACTAGACTGATTAATGAGCTGAACTGCCCATTCAACAAGTTCGAAATAGTGGCGTTGCAGAGAGAATAAATTCCTACGACTTATAGAATTTAAGATTTTTATAGATAAAACAACGCATTTGAGGACATGTTACCCATACAACCAGACAGACAGTGCATTCGACATTTCGGTCGGTAAGGGAACTAACCAGCTCCTGGTTGCTGTGTCTGTCAGCCTCACGCCATCATACCCACACCACCAACTGGTCTCAACATCACCTGCTACGTCGGATCTACCTGTCGTGTACCTATCTACATGGTCGGTCCCCGATTAGGGTAAATTTATAGTTCTGCCTTTCCTTATCTCGTCGCTTCTTCTCTTTTTTTTATGTCTTTTTTCATGTTACTAAATTTAAATACATATAAAGAGATGCAGAGACAAATAGAGGAATATGGAAGAGTTATAGCCTGGTGCCTACAGCATGAATGACAGGGGTTCATTGAGTTTAGCCTAAACCATCGCATATAATTACGCCACATTCCTTTCCTGACAAGTCGGGTACCATCTCAAATTAACCGATTAATATTTGTGCCTGTTCTTGTATCCAGATAGAATTCTTCGATTTGTAATTTGTTTACTATGCACTCTAATTTTAATAATAAAGAATTCATTTTATTATTATTTTATTTACTCTAGACCCATCCTTCAGAGTAATTCCATGAAAAACCCACCAAAAAATGTGAAATCAAAAATATCGCTGACCAGATAATTTCTAGCTTATTACAGTTATGCTCAAACCAAACTTCTTTTGCCTGTGCTCGTTGGTTGGATGTTTTGTCAAAACTTGCCCATAAATGTCACATTCGTGTTTTGCAACAGACCCTTTCCAGGTGTCAACACAAATGTATCATCGCCTGGACTGACGTCATCAGTTTCTGATCCCCACCCGGACAACATTACAGGCACTCCAAGCGGCCTGAGGTCAACTCTTAGTGTCACACCCTCGGAAACAGGCCAGCATCATGTGTGTGTGGACATCAAAGAGCAAAGCGGGTATGTCTCGTTTTTCATTGTGTTTGATTAGACTAAAATAATATATTTCAATAAATTTTCGTCTTTGGGGCGAAATATTACCTCCAAAGCTACAAACAGTAACTTTCTTAAGCTGCGGTGTTTATTTACATACTTTTTATTATTTTCATTTAAAACTACAGATTTCTTGCTCATGTTTATTGATGGTCGGATCTTTCTAGCTAGTTTTGCTTCTAAAATAATACAAGGTTACCTGTATATAAGTATGTCTTGTTTCCTTTCCAGTGTGAGCTCCGACACTGTTTGCTACCTGATCAACAGCGTAGCTAAACAAGGTAGGAGTCATTTAAGCAGACGATTGTCAGCGTGTGTAAACACAAGAGCACTTGCTAGAGCAAGAGACATAAAATATAAAAGATGACAAACAACCAAAACAGAGGCTGCTCACTGGCCTATAAGGTATACAACATGCAAATTTCTGTAACATGTTTTTGATTATTTGTCGTGCTGGCTCTGCTTGCAGGGTCGACCAGCAGCGAAAGTACAGTCCAACCTACACACGGAGGATCAACATACACTCCTTCACAGAAGGTGAAAAAAAGCTTAACATTATTTTTTCTTTACCAATTAAAAAAGCGTTTATATCTCTTTTGGAAGTCTAAACATCTGGACAGTTCGCTAAGCGTTCAGACATTTTTCATGCATGAAACTTGACCTGCTGGCAGGGAGTAGGCCGTTTCGCGGACACTACACCAGCAAACGGCTCACAGATAGTTTGTCATTCTTCAAGACCTTGCCGCTTCATATCCCACACTGAACAGCCTGCCAACACTCCCTGGTGAGTCTGATAAACACACTTCTACTGAAGTGACTAGCCTGGTGTAAAAAAAAACTGCTCTGCTTAACGAACACACATGCACAAAAGATAGTACACGCACGCGCAGTGCTATATTTTTCGGCGACAAGCGACTGAGAAGGTCTAGTTCAAATATGACGACTACTTGTACTTTCGTTCAGACCTCAGTGCCACACCTGAAGTTTAGAGTAAAAGATGACGATTTTTCTTCTCAAGCACACCTGTTCAGCCTTTCGGTTGGGGAGTGCATACCTTCGAGACATTGCGCGAGGATTCCTCCACCTGTGGCACCGTCATGTTGATAGACCCACCCACTCTCGGAAGTCGAGAAGTGTGCACTGAGGCTGGGTGAGTATGTTGTTATTGGTATTATTTCTCTTTATTTATTTTATCTCTTGTATTGGCACATTACTCCTGTTTACAGACACTAATCCTTCCCTCTACGCACACATTTTAGAATGTTCTAGAATAGTTGTTGGCTTTATTTCCTGACGTGTCTAGAATACCTTTGTATTTAATGATGGTAAAAAAACACAATGAAAGGGTCCAGGGGTATTGCATTCAAAACCTAACCGTAGAGCACATACTGGCACCCTGAGGATGCAGCTAATAGGTGTATATTAGTATTTATGATCATTAATACCGATATATTGTCGGGTCTAGTTTGTAAGTTGATTTCCTTTGCTCTTTTAAATGTCAGGTTCGGCGGAGAGACACGTTGTTACTCAGTGTCCTTGGTAGACGATGCAAGTAAGTGAAGAAGATGGCCCCATGCGGAACAATAAATGTTTATATGTTTACAAATGTTATGAAAAATTATAGCAGTACTTTGTTACAAAGCAGTACTACTACAGAGCAAGCAAGTGTGATGACAAAAGAATGGTAGCAGAAAAAGTAGGATAGACAGTACTCAACTTCAGCTCGACTTCGTCGTTGGCAACGATCTTAATCATGCCCAAAATGTTAAGCAGTAAGTGGCAGTGAGTGTTTTTAGCGACAAGAGATGTCGGGGTAGAGGCATAGTGAAGGCTTCATTTCCTGAACTGCGTTCACCGACACAGGTCTTGACAGTACGACTGCAGGTGATGTTACTCGATTGTGTTCATTAGTTTGCATACTCTGATAGCGGCAAGGAATGTTTCAGATGACCCTTGTGCCGTGAACCCCTGCCACAATGGAGGACAGTGCATAAACACGCCTCCATCTTACGTCTGCGCGTGTCCAGCGCAATATTCTGCTAACGGTCACTGCGATGAGCAAGGTGATTAAATAACATGAACAACTGAAGTAGTTTTACCCTTAGTTTTTCAATTTCCGTTCTTTAATAAATACCATAGTTTCAACATTACTTTGTCGGTAGATATGCTATTTTTATTTTTTTTGTCTGAAACAAATACCATAAAATCTCTACATTACGATTTGTTAGAATCCACCAAAATCAGGTCTTACTTAAGTTTGCTTGTGCATATAATTGGTTTTCTTTTATAAATACTGCAGTTTTAACATTCGTTTACTGTCTATAATTTTCGTGATCTACTACAGCAGCAGCGTCTTGTGGATGCTAGTTCTTTCTCATTCTTTATTGGATACTAGCTAAAATTCTTAGTTTAACAATAAAGTTTACAAATGTTGTCCCAGACACAAGTTCCGTTGAACCGTCTACATTACTAACTACATCCGGTGTAGATCACAGCAGTGTTACCGCTGTCTTCTCAGTTTCTTCTCCCATGACACCAACAACAGGTTAACGATTAAAAAATAATTTTGACTAAAGACAAGCACCATGCTTAATCCTAGCTAATACATTCTTTCTAGTAATTAACAGTCATAGGAATTCGAGATTTCATCATCTTAAACCCTAATCTTTCGTATTTATAATATCCAGATCACATGTTTCTTACCTGTGCCCTATTGCACAAAGATAAGCAAATGTATGATTTCTAAAGCTGTAATTGCTTTGCCGTTTTTAGACCAAGTGTCCCTAAAGTGCGCCATTCTCAACTGTTCTGCGGATGCCAAATGTACACTGATACAGTCCAAACCAATGTGTCTGTGCCCCCTTGGACAAAGTGGTGTTCAGTGTCTGACAAGTAAGACCTTCTGCATCATTGTGATTTATGCAGTTTAAATTACGTCTCTTTAAATTGTTTCGAATGTTCATCAGTGCAGTTTAAAGCCGTTATATTAGTTAGTTTTGATGTAGAAACATTTTCAAAGAAAAAAAATATCATTAGGTCACAAGATAACACATTAAAAGTTTTAACTTACTTTTAATTGCATTGTTTATAACTCAAAAATACAAAGGTTAAAATATTGCGAATGTTGACATACAGACGATGCTAGAAATTAAGCTAAACACTCTCTTAAAATTTGATTCTATCCACAATGTAATCAATAATTTTCTTGCAGGAAACGAAAACATCCCTGTCAACCCAGATGCTGGTCAGTTAAATGTAAGGGAAGAAGTTTTGAGAATATTTTAATAAAACACCAGAATTAACAAGGTGGCAAATAACATTGCTTACATATTGTGATGTGCAAGACAGGTAACAATTCACCTATTGCTATAGTTATGTAGGTAGTGTGTAATACTTCTATGACAAAAAAAATTAATGTAGTGAATAAAGATAAGAAATACAACTGTGTAAAACGCTTAGTACTAAATGGATATAATTGTACAGAAGTCAGTAGTAAATAAACCATCGCATCTCAGAAAATAAGGTACACACTTAAAAGGCGAATATGTAAGTGGTATCAAGAAATTTCTACGTTAACTCGGTTTTCCCAAAATAATTGATGCTGAAAACTTTCTTTTTCCGTGAACTTTTTGCTGAATTGTTTTGTAGAAATATATCAATGCTCACTTATTGCAGCCTCATGCAGTGGTACCCACGCTACCATCGGGTCTGCAGATTACGTGTGACGTAGGCGACACCTGCCAAGTACCGGTCTACGTCAACGCGAACTCAAGGTAAGCAAAAGCTTGGTATGTATCGGTAAGGCTAAGCTTTGTAGAGGTAAGTATATGTACATTTCTAGAGATATTTTACAGAAAGACACTATTTCAGACACTTAAAAGTAAAATTATAAACATTTTTTGTTGTAAACCGAATTGCAAATTATTGAGTCACGTTGTACAGATTCCCTCTCACTGTGAGCCGGGGACCTTCCTCTCCTGAGGTAGTCACCGATGTGGCTCAACCAGTAAAGGACAACTCTACTGGCATTCCTCTTATTACGTCATTGCTGTCTGTGACGCCACAGGAAGCTGGCGATCATCACGTGTGCGTGGACGTCGCAGGACCCGATGTGTAAGACTAGTACTACTCTCTAAGCGACAGATGGCCACATGCATGTGTGGTAAAGTGTCATCGCCTGCATGTGTGTGCATGATGTAACTTAGAACTATCACGTGAGAGAGAGAGAGAGTCGTTGAGAAGAGAGTTCATAATGAAGAGAACAAGTTGTAAGCCGTATTACCCCCAGCAGCAGGTATCAAAACCTAAGCCTGTAGCCTGCTTGAGGACTAGCCTCGGAGGCGAAAGGTTTGGAGTTTGACCTGCTTATCTGTGGTTGCAGTAGTAGTTGCAAGCGGTCGACGCAATAGCCAACAACCTATGGTCAGCCGTGATCGTCGTTTTCAAAAGCGTGCTAAAATGTGACGTGTGAAAGGTGTACATGCAACTGAATTTTATTGCCCTCACCCTACTCTTTGACATTTATGATTAACATGAAAGCATGTAATCTGTTTACTGCTGGGAAATGTAGAGACAGTTCTCTTCCAAGTATGGCTGAGCAAGTCTAATGTCTGTTCCTTACCACGATTGTCTACTCTCTGTTTCAGTAACACTGTCGACCACATCTGCTACTTCATCAACAGTCGACCAAAAGGTACGACTGATTGTGGAATTCGTGGCAACACTTGCTCTTCGTGTTTGCTCGGAACGGGCTAAGTACCGTTTAAAATTATTGAAACTTTTCTCTTTTTTGTTCTTGAAATTGTTATTCATACATTAGTGTGTAACTTTATTTTTCTCACTTACAGATAATGAATTCTTAATTTAGCTCTATTCTCGAGTCTTTTTTGCTACAGGAACATCTGTTAGTCCCACAGGAAACCACTTAGTAAGTAAAGACAGTTTCTGTTGTGAATGTCTGCTGCTAGGGTTTGACTATTAGTTCACGATCACATCTGTGCCACTGCTTGCTCCGTTAGTGAGGAGTCCTTCAGGAAAGAAATTAATTTTATCTTCATGTCTGTGATGTAAAGAAAATATAATCGAACCACATACTAAACCTTTTTTCTGGAGTATATTATTAAAAGTTGAATTTTTCACAAATCAAATCTGTTTGTATCGTTGAGTTACTACAAGAAATTTCTTGTACAACTTCTAAGCCTGTTTACATTACTATGCCGATTACACGCCTGCTAGTTTTTAATATAATTCAAGTTAATTACTGCTTGGCTCAAATCTTTTTGTCTCAGAGTGGTCGCTTTTCAGTTGGAACTCCTCCAGACGGCACTACAGTCGTCTGTCACGAGGACACGCCTTGTCATCTGATCGCCTTGACGCAAAAGAATTCTAGCGGAAGCTGGTAATTTTCAAAAACTATTATCGACTACTTTTGTACGCAAATGTACTTGGAAAAATTCAGAAAAGAAAAACCGGTTTTTTAGCACCGCTTTGAGTGCGCTTGACCTTTCAACTAGTCGAAGTAGCACAAACAAGTTTAAAAAGATCACCTGTGAAAGACAGAAGCACGGGATGACAAATGTCTGTGTTGTATGATTGTCAGCATACCGGTGGTGCCAGCAAGTAGCGGTGTGTTCGTCTTCAAAACCAACCCTAGTCACCAGAACACATGCTGCTCGGATGTCCTCTTGGTGCCGACCAACAGCTCACAGAACGTCTGCATGTCTGTGGGGTGAGCTCTTTGCGCTGTTTCATGTTCTTGTATTGATAGCCAGTGCATATTCTTTTATGTATGTTGTAGTTGTTTGTACTACGTTACATGGCGTCTTCCCCTACATGCCCCTGACTTCTTTTGAAGCGCATTGAGCTTCCTTTGTGTGGGAAAATAAACAATGCAAATAATAAAAATAAAAAAAATTAATATTACCAGCTAAATATATAATTTGCGATTGCTGATGAATGATGTATGTGTACAGAGCTAATGGAGAGGTCCGTTGTTTTCAAGTGGAGACTGAAAACAACTCATGTGAGTCACACCTCATACAGATTTCTTGCTGATTTATTACAGACTACAAAAAAACCCTTTTTTATTATTTCCTTTTCCATTAACACAGTCACTGTCTTCACGTGGCATTATTAAAGTCTTGACCTAGTTACGCTTGAAATGGCGATTCTCCCGATATTCTAAACTTTTGTTAAGCTTCAGGACAAAGACTAAAACTGTTAAACTTGTTTGTGATTAGCCAACATCTGTAAAGAAACCAGCCCCTGCCTCAACGGCGGTGTCTGTGTGAACAAGCGGACAGCCCCCACTGGCTATGTTTGTGCCTGCTCCATGCTGTATACAGGCATCAACTGTAGCCAAGGTGAGATAGTTTTACTCGTATGTCAGCTACGACGGATGGATGTGACAAAAGTAACGTGGAAGTTATGCTGTAAGTAAACAAAAACTACGAAATATGTTTTACAACGTCTATACAGACATACACGAAAGATTTAAACACCACATACAAATCTGACTTAAAGCAAATGAATTTTGTAAAAAAAATTTTAGACAGAAATGCTTAGCTTACCTACACAAGAACATATAACAGTAACACCCACTCAACCAGTCTCCTTAGTAAAACCAGAGAGCTTAGATATTCTTGTGGAACTCCTCATGGACGCTCTTACATCAAAGAAAAGCGGCTTTGGCCCTCCCTCTCTCCCAACCCCACCCTCTCCTGTACACACCCATGCAAAACACTTGCCACCCACCCACGCTTTCCATTCTCGTTAAAATAAAATTAAATTATACACACCAGGATTGTGATGATCTGTACATTTACGCTTTATTGTTATTTCTCTCTCTTTCACACACACACACAGAGTGCAATTACTGTAGGTTTAAAAACTAAAAATTTAAAATTCATAGTCGTTCTTCAGGCATTTTCCGATATTTGTTTCCCTTTCTGTCAACAGAAAATCAAACCATTCCTCTGAACAAACCTGTTAACTCTGATAAGGTAATCTGCTTGTATTCAAATGCTATTTTAAGATTTGTTTACAAAGCTCAGGCTGCTCAAGATATTTACATGGTTGAAACTTTTACTTATTTTTACTAGCAATTATTGTTTATAGTTTGCTAAACATCTTTAGTCTTGTTTTCACAGTCTCTGAACGTAACAACTGATTAATGAGCTGAACTGTTCATGCAACACGTTCGAAATGGAGGCGTTGCAGAGAGACATGAAATTGTTATGACTCGTGGAATTTAAGATTTTTATAGATAAAACAACGCATTTGAGGACATGTTACCCATACAACCAGACAATGCATTAGACATTTCGGTCGGTAAGGGAACTAACCAGCTACTGGTTGCTGTGTCTGTCAGCCTCACGCCATCATACCCACATTACCAACTGGTCTCAACATCACCTGCTACATCGGGTCCACCTGTCGTGTACCTATCTACATGGTCGGACCCCGATTAGGGTAAATGTATAGTTCTGCCTTTCCTTAACTCGCCCCTTCTTCTCTCTTTTTTATGTCTTTTTCATATGTTACTAAATTTAAATATACATGTATATATATATATATAAAGAGATGCAGAGACAAATAGAGGAATATGAAGAGTTATAGCCTGGTGCCTACAGCATGAATGACAGAGCTTCATTGAGTCTAGCCTAGACCATCGCAAATGCCACATTTTTTTCTTTCCTGACAAGTCGGGTACCATCGCAAATTAACCGATTAATATTTGTGCCTGTTGTTGCATCCATATAGAATTCTTCGATTTGTAATTTGTTTACTATGCTCTCTAACTTTAATAGCGAAGAATTCAGTTCGCTATTAATTTTATTAACTCTAGACCCATCCTTCAGTGTGTTTCCATGAAAAACACACCAAAAATGTGAAATGAAATATATGGCTGACCAGACAATTTCTAGCTTATTACAGTTAAGCTCAAGCCAAACGTCTTTTGTCTGTGATCGTTGGTTGGATGTTTTATCAAAACTTGCCCATAAATGTCACATTCGTGTTTTGCAACAGACCCTTTCCAGGTGTCAACACAAATGTATCATCGCCTGGACTGACGTCATCAGTTTCTGATCCCCACCCGGACAACATTACAGGCACTCCAAGCGGCCTGAGGTCAACTCTTAGTGTCACACCCTCGGAAGCAGGCCATCACCATGTGTGTGTGGACATCAAAGAGCAAAGCGGGTATGTCTTGTTTTTCATTGTGTTTGATTAGACTAAAATAATATATTTCAATAAATTTTCGTCTTTGGGGCGAAATATTACCTGCAAAGCTACAAACAGTAACTTTCTTAAACTGCGGGGTTTTTTTTACATACTTTTTTATTATTTTCATTTAAAACTACAGATTTGTTGCGCATGTTTAGTACTGGTCACATTCTTTCTAGCTAGTTTTGCTTCTTAAATAATACAAGGTTACCTGTATATAAGTGTGTCTTGTTCCTTTGCAGTGTGAGCTCCGACACTGTTTGCTACCTGATCAACAGCGTAGCTAAACAAGGTAGGAGTCATTTAAGCAGACGATTGTCAGCGTGTGTAAACTCAAGAGCACTTACTAGTGCAAGAGACATAAAATACAAAAGATGACAAACAATCAAAACAGAGGCTGCTCACTGGCCTTTAAGGTATACAAAATGCAAATTTCTGTAACATGTTTTTGATTATTTGTCGTGCTGGCTCTGTTTCCAGGGTCGACCAGCAGCGAAAGTACAGTCCAACCTACACACGGAGGATCAACATACTCTACTTCACTGCAGGTGAAAAAAAGCTTAAACATTATTTTTTCTTTACCAATTAGAAAAAGCGTTTATATCTCTTTTTGGAAGTCTAAACTTCTGGACAGTTCGCTAAGCGTTCAGACATTTTTCATGCATGAAACTTGACCTGCTGGCAGGGTCGAGGCCGTTTTGCGGACACCACACCAGCAGACGGCTCACAAATAGTTTGTCATTCTTCAAGACCTTGCTGCTTCATATCCCACACTGAACAGCCTGCCAACACTCCTTGGTGAGTCTGATAAACACACTTCTACTGAAGTGACTAGCCTGGTGTAAAATACTGCTCTACTACTTAACGAACACACATGCAAAAATATCGTACACGCACGTGCAGTCTCGAATAGTTCGGCGACAAGCGACTGACAAACAAGGTCTAGTTCAAATATGACGACTACTTACTTGTACTTTCGTTCAGACCTCAGTGCCACACCTGAAATTTAGAGTAAAAGATGACGATTTTTCTTCTCAAGCACACCTGTTCAGCCTTTCGGTTGGGGAGTGCATACCTTCGAGACATTGCGCGAGGATTCCTCCACCTGTGGCACCGTCATGTTGATAGACCCACCCACTCTCGGAAGTCGAGAAGTGTGCACTGAGGCTGGGTGAGCATGTTGTTGTTATTAGTATTATTTCTCTTTATTTCTTTTATCTCTTTAACTGGCACATTACTCCTGTTTACAGACACTAATCTTCCCCTCTACGCACACATTTTAGAATGCTCTAGAATAGCCATTGGCTTTATTTCCTGACGTGTCTAGAATACCTTTGTATTTAATGATGGTAAAAAAACACAATGAAAGGGTCCAGGGGTATTGCTTTCAAAACCTAACCATTGAGCACATACTGGCACCCTGAGGATGCAGTTAATAGGTATATATATATTAGTATATATGATCATTAATACAGATATATTGTTGGGTCTAGTTTGTAAGTTGAATTCCTTTGCTCTTTTTAATGTCAGGTTCGGCGGAGAGAGACGCTGTTACTCAGTGTCCTTGGTAGACGATGCACGTAAGTGAAGAAGACATCCGATGGGGAACAATAAATGTTTATATGTTTACAAATGTTTTATAAAAATCATAGCAGTACTTTGTTACAAAGCAAGTACACAGCACCAAAAGCAATACTAGTACAGAGCAAGCAAGTGTGATGACAAAAGAATGGCAGCAGACAAAGCAGGATAGACAGTACCCAACTTAAATTTCAGCTCGATTTCGTCGTTAGCAACGATCATAATCATACCCAAAATGTGAAGCAGTAAGTGGCCGTGAGTGATGTAGCGACAAGGGTAGATACATAGTGAAGGCATCATTTCCTGAACTCCGTTCACCGACACAGGTCTTGACAGTACGACTGGTTACTCGATTGTGTTAATTAGTTTTGCAGACTTTGATAGCGGCAAGGAATGTTTCAGATGACCCTTGTGCCGTGAACCCCTGCCACAATGGAGGACAGTGCATAAACACGCCTCCATCTTACGTCTGCGCGTGTCCGGCGCGTTATTCTTCTGACGCCAGCTGCGATGAACAAGGTAGGGTTGTAGTTTTGCTTTAATAAATTCATTGTTTCTGCAGTTCCATGATTTAAATAACATCGGCAGCAGAAGCAGGATTCTACTCTTTAATCTTTTTGCATGATGATTTGTTTCCATTCCTTGTAATATACATTTGAAACTCAATTTATAAATTTTGTCACAGACACAAGCTCCGTTGGAACTTCTTTAACAGACGTGCATTACAGTGGTGTTACTGCCAGCTCCTCATCGCCTTCTGGCACAGAAGTAACAGGTGAGATGTTACAGACTGTTTTACGCCAACGATAATCGCCATTAAATTTTCCCCTTTTTTCGTTACACCTACACTCTTACACCAATTCGTAGTTACTGAATGTTACTCATCTCCTCAGAAACTCTGTATTCGTCCGGTCTCTTCTTGCCTTTGCACCACTCATCTACACGAATGTGTATGTCCTCAGCCCGAGTCCTAGATTGAGATAATTGAGACTGTTTTTTCTGTCAGATGAAGGTAATGACCGTATTTACGAAAATAAAAAATAATGTTGCATTTCAAACTAATTCTTTTCATGTAAAGTGAAATGTTCTGATGATTTAATTACGATTTATGACGAATTTGTGGCCGTGCAGAATCCACAGAGTGTAGCATCAGGAACTGCACAGCACGTTCTGTGTGTAGAGTCGTGGGGACAACAGCAAGTTGCTTCTGTCCGCTGGGTCTGAGTGGTGATCACTGTGACACAAGTGAGGAACTAACTGCACCCATAGCAAAATTGACACATATAGACATGTTTTTCACTATGTGTGTATACTATAGTTCCATTTTGAAATATCAGTTTACAGAACAATGTTTTCTTTTTAAAAATCTTATAAGGTTTTATTAATTTTTTCATAGTCTCTAACTTAATGTTCTGTTTCAAAGTGAGTTCATAAAGATAAAAGCCCCATGGTCTGAATTCATCCAGTAATCGTTTTGACTACATTTACTGGGAAAGGATCCTCCATTCTATGTTGATTATTTCATTGTCTGATCGCTTGGCACCTTGGCTATATTTTTCAGGAAACGTGGATATTCCACTCACGTTCAACGTCCTGACTTCACAGGTGGTATGACACATACACAAGCAAAATATCATTTTGTGCATCTTATCGTGTGTGTGCTTTTGTAGATTTGTACACAAAAGCCGCTTAAATGTGTAGCACATTCTCTCCCCCACCTCTACCCATGCAAGGGAACTCATTGCCCTTTAACAAGAAACACACCGACAAATATACGCTTACACTACAAAATACACGCACATGAACACGCAAGCAACTAGCTCCATATTATCTCTACCCATAAGAGTTTAAGATCAAAATTAGAACAGTTTTCTGGGCAATGCTGACAAGCCTAGTTACACAGAAAGAGTCCCAGAAAAATGTTCACAGCACTGCTCTATAGCAACGTCACTTCCTGTCCACAGCCCCACGCCGTGGTGCCCACGCCAAGGACCGGCATGAGAATACAGTGCGCCGTTGGACAGACATGCCATCTTCCTCTGTACCTTGCAGGAAACCAGACGTACGACTTAGTTTTTCGAATTATTTTCTGTCTACCTTCCAGCATTGCGAGTTGAAACAGATAATCTGTTAACCGTTTTCAAATATGTTATCATGTAAAAGTAATTTAATTAATGTATATTTGCATCATACTAAGCACTCGGCAGAAAATATTTTCTCATGGTACCAGTATCACTCTGTAAATTATACATACCTTCGTGGTATTCTTGCGCCAGTCGCTCTTACATTCGCATGTTTCTAAAGTATTATTGAGCCAGTTCGTGATGTAATAAAATATACTTCTCTCAATAAGTGATCATCTATAAAAATATTTTCGCTAGTGAGTCAAACGGCCAATACATCCCTCCTCTAGTAAATTATTGGACTTAATTTGCGTCTGTGGTATTTAAAGTAATATGGCTTTGCTGTGCGTCTTGGGCCTAAAATCTTTCCGCACTCTAATGGTATTATTACACATAAAAAGGCCACAACAACTAGGTAAATACTTTTTTGAATAATCCTGCTCTAAGCGGCAATAAAAAGTTCCACATAGTAATGCTAGGGTTATGTCTAATGCACATCTGTGTGAAAATTAATTACAAATGCCTGCATTTACCTAGTGTACAACTATTACACCAAAGTCAAAAGTAATCAATAAAATATTTATCTCTCTAAGCGTCAGTCGTGTTTGTTTTGAACTGTTTAGATCTGCTGATATCCACCCAGAACTGGCTTCGGGTCAGGTGTCAACATCTGTATCTTCGCTAACCGAGGTTAACGCTGCCGGCATTCCAGTTCTGATGTCTGTGCTGTCCGTCACATCCCACCACCCCAGGCGACCATCCTGTTTGCGTGGAAATATCGGGGTTAAATCCGGGTTAGAACAATAAGCTGAATACTTTTGCGTTAACTGCGAAGAAAGATACAGTGAAATGGATGCACAAAAAAGAAACAGACAAAATAGGAATATTACTCAGTTTTGTTTGCCTTCATTTCAAATGATCTGTTTAATCTGGCTTTGTCGTCAACTGACTGATAATCCATAATGTTTGCATTGTACTGAAATCTTGACAAAAAACACTTTGTAGGCAATAACTTCTCATGTCCAGTGTTGAGTTACTGATTTATATATATAAATTGCAGGAATAAAACTGACCAGGTTTGTTACATCGTTTCCTCTGAAACAGTTACCGGTAAGAAGTTTTTTGTGACTATAAACCATAGTAACTATACAAAATAGTGTAAACATGGCTGCAATCGTTGGTAAACCAAATACGAACATTTACTGTTTACAGTTTTCATTGTCGTTCTTTGTAGTTGTCCAGGCAAATTATATGATCAGTTTATGCATATCGTAAATTATGATTAAAGCGCATTTGAAAAAGTTACTATAGTTTTATTTAAACTTTCTTTGTATTTTCTGTTGGAACAGTTTCGACTCCCTCAATGACTCCAGTGGTGAGTTAAGTTTTCCTTAGTACTCTGTACACACTGAAACTATGTGATATTGTTTAGAATTTTCTTATAGATATTGCATTTTTTTTTACCAGCCACTTAAATCTAAGAAGAAGTAGCTTGAAAACGAAACATCATTTTATATGCCGTCTACTTTGCTGACCCGTCTACCGCACAGTTTGCTGTGTTTGCAGCACGGAGGTCATTTTGCAGCTTTGGCGCCTCCACATGGCGCAACAATATGGTGTCACGTGGACCAGCCCTGTCACGTTCTTTTTCAGAGCGAGATGAATACATCAGGAAACTGGTAAATAAATGTGATTCGTCAAACCAAAGAAGATACAATACGTATACGGGCTTTTATTTTTATGTCGTATGACCTCCCCCCCCCCCCACACACACACACACACACCCGCACACCCACAAACACCCACGTCCTTCTTCCTCTTCAAAGAACAGTTCACTAGCTAGACACGAGCAACAGTCATGCAAGAAATCAAATCTTTGACACTGCTTTAGATACCGCTAAAAATGTGGACATTCTATTCAAGGTTTATACAGGCCACACCTCGACCAGTATCAGAAGCATACGACATTCCAGCGCATTCGATTGTGATTGTTGCAGTACGCCAGTGTGTCTCATGTTTGTTTGTTGCAGTATTCCAGTACAAGCCAGATCGAGCGGCGCTCTTGTTTTCCAAACGACTTCCCTCAATAACAGTACATGCGGTTCGGACGTGCTGCTGACACCAGACAACTCCTCGCAGACCGTCTGTCTTGCTGTGGGGTCTGTAGTCATGGCAACATTAACACGAAGTAGCCGAAATCAATCAGCAGCTGTCCACACAAAAACTCAGTTGGTTAGGCAGAGACTGATCATAATTCACTAAGGATCGGCGACTCCAAAAAGAAAGTGATTTTTAAGCGTGTCAGTTCACCACACTTTAAGATTTCCTCTTGAGAAGCCCTGTCTGTATAAACTTCTGGACTAGACTATGGTGTAATAAAATTAAAGCAATATTATTTTTAAGTTGTGTTTTCTTTTTCAGTAAGACTGGTGATCAGCGGTGCTACCAGATTGAAACAATAACTAACAAAAGTAAGAATTAAATTTCTTGTTGCCTAAGACATTAATTCTCTTATCACACATTCTTAACTCTCACCTTTTCTGAAACTTAGTCTCACCTTTCTCCAACATTATGGCAAACGGAATTAAAAAGCGATTTAAAAACGACTTTACTGATCCTCCTTTAAAATTTCTTACATTGTGAAACTTGGCATTTCGTAAAAATAACTTTGTGGCACTGAATTATATTAATTGATAGATTGGCATTCAATAGCATTTGTCTAAGGCAAACACTAATTAACTTTATCTTAACAGCTGACCCGTGTGCGCCAAACCCTTGCCAGCACGGTGGCGCGTGTATTGTAAAGTCGACTGGTCCTCCAGGATACCTTTGTGCCTGTCCTGTTTCTTTTCATGGAATAAATTGTTCAGAAGGTATGTGTCTTGGTTAGCCACGACTCTCTTAACATTTTTATTATAGTATTATCCTCTACACATCTTTCTTGCGTTGCCTAGCGAGGTAGTCTGTATGCCTACGTGTGTTGACATCACCGGTAGCCTTGCCTTTAAAGTAAGTGTGAACGGCCTCCTTTACGTGAATTCTAAAAATAGGCTGTCAAACTGCAAAAGATCAACGACATTTAACGTCTGTCCTAATGGTAGTTCTTGACACCAGAACTGACTAACTCTTGACACTAAGTAGCCCTTGCCTGTGTCAGATTATGTTTAGAATTAATAATTTATTTGCACAGAAATTCTTAATGCAGATGCGACCACGCATGTATTTCTGTGGATGTGTGTGGTTTTTCTTTACTGATTCATAGCAAAAGAGAGAGAGAGATAGGAGAAAAGGGTGTTGGTCGTTGACTTTCATAATCCGCATTTCAATTTACCTATATGCAGACATGACATCAACTCGATTTGCTACAAGCAGCACATCTGGCTTACAGAGTGAAAATGCTACAACCCGTGCGGCGATATCAGGCTCCCAACAATCTACAAAGGAAGTCTCTGACTTAAGTTCTCAGAAGACAAATAGTTTAAACTTTCAAAAGTCGACCTCTCCTAGTTTAGCATCTCCACAATCGACCACTCCCACCTCAGACTCTCAGCAATCGGTTTCTCCTGGATCAGGGTCTCAAGAGTCGACCTCTCCCAGCTCAGTCTCTCAGCAACAGGGGTCTCCTGGCTCAGGATCTCAACAATCGACCTTTTCTGGCTCAGGATCTCAACAATCGACCTCTCCAAGCTCAGTCTCTCAGCAACAAGGGTCTCCTGGATCAGGATCTCAACAATCGACCTCTCCAAGCTCAGTCTCTCAGCAACAAGGGTCTCCTGGATCAGGGTCTCACCAATCGACTTCTTCTGGCTCAGGATCTCAACAATCGACCTCTCAAAGCTCAGTCTCTCAGCAACAAGGGTCTCCTGGCTCAGGATCTCAACAATCGACCTTTTCTGGCTCAGGATCTCAACAATCGACCTCTCCAAGCTCAGTCTCTCAGCAACAGGGGTCTCCTGGCTCAGGATCTCAACAATCAACCTTTTCTGGCTCAGGATCTCAACAATCGACCTCACCAAGCTCAGTCTCTCAGCAACAAGGGTCCTCCTGGATCAGGATCTCAACAATCGACCTCTCAAGCTCAGTCTCTCAGCAACAAGGTCTCCTGGATCAGGGTCTCACAATTGACTTCTTCTGTCTCAGGATCTCAACAATCGACCTCTCAAAGCTCAGTCTCTCAGCAACAAGGGTCTCCTGGCTCAGGATCTCAACAATCGACCTTTTCTGGCTCAGGATCTCAACAATCGACCTCTCAAAGCTCAGTCTCTCAGCAACAAGGGTCTCCTGGATCAGGGTCTCAACAATCGACCTTTTCTGGCTCAGGATCTCAACAATCGACCTCTCCAAGCTCAGTCTCTCAGCAACAAGGGTCTCCTGGATCAGGGTCTCAACAATCGACCTTTTCTGGCTCAGGGTCTCAACAATCGACCTCTCCTAGCTCAGTCTCTCAGCAACAAGGGTCTCCTGGATCAGGATCTCAACAATCGACCTCTCCAAGCTCAGTCTCTCAGCAACAAGGGTCTCCTGGATCAGGATCTCAAAAATCGACCTCTTCTGGCTCAGGATCTCAACAATCTACTTCTCCTAGCACAGGCTCTCAGCAATCGGCCTCTCCTGGTTCTACCTATCAGCAGTCTACAAGCAGCGGCTTAGACTTGAGCTCTCAACAGTCTACTAGCAATACCTCTGGCTCAGGCTGGAACCAGTCTGCAAGCACCGAGTCCATGGTTAGCCAAACATCAGGCAATTTGAACACTGGAATGGAGACATGGGGTTCTAGTACACCAAACAGTGCCGTCTATTACGACTATTCTTCCAGTACCAAGCGCGACTCTTATTCACACATCGCACAATCAACTGACCAAAGTGGTTTCAACAATTTGTCCGCACAATGTGCTGCAGGTAAAACTTTTTGAATCCTCTAACTGCATATAACTCTCCGAGGTAAAGGGTTAGTAGACAACACCAGAGCACAGTAGTTTAAAGTTGCAAAATATTAATAATTTGTGAATTAAATATTTTCTTAATAACGTTGGGATTTAGTTAATAACAAACAGTTTAGATGACAGCGTCATCATAAATCCAAAGATAAGTTATTTCCTAAAGTTCGCTTCTATATATCAGATTGTGATTTTTTTTTTTCAAAAAGTTAAGTGATAATAACATTTTATTCCATACACTTACTTTCACGTGGGTGCGTGCGTGATAAATACACCAGGACATATCTTTATCAATAAAGAGATCGTTTTGTTGTCTTTTCCAGAACGACAAGCTTTTGTAAGTACAACGGGACGTGAGTATACATGCACACACACACCCTCTCACACACACGCCCATATTCAACTTGGACGAGTGGTCTTCCCTGTAGATTATAAACGATATTCGCTGTCCTTAAATTGTATGGCTTATAGTCTTTGCATGATACCGGACTACCATACAAAGGTGAGCAGGAACTCGACAGTTACAACACCCATTGAAAGAGCCCAATAACTTAAAGCAATGTCGAGTCACTCTTCCAGCTGTAGGTTTATTTTCTCATCTTCTAATGGACCACTTTTTTTTTCGCGTGCACTTCCAGTATAAAAGATACAGGCACATTTCAAATATGTACCAGTGTTAGCATCATCAGCATTAGTTGTAGCCATAACAGCGGAGAGGGTAACCGAGTTGTCAGAGCAATGTTGCCCAAACGCAGAGGCGTTCGGTTCGATATCCTTGTGGTGAAATGAATTTCTCCTAGTCGACCCAGCTGTCGAGAATGGGTATGCGAGTCTACAAGGGGTCGAGAAAAGTAAGGCAGCGAGAAAGAGGAGATGGGCATTGCCCTCACAAAATTGTCTCCCCGAGAAAAGTGCGGTCTCTTAACACTTCATTCCTCCAAGCCATAAAAATGTCAGGGAACGACCTTTAGCTGTGTGTAGCGGTGTAGAATTTGTTAGGATGTGTCCAAGATTCATTGAAAACGAATAATTCACAACAATCTCACCTTTCGCGACAGTTTTATTTGCAGGCAAAAAGGATTTCCTACAATATTCCCCCATAGTCATGAATCTCTTTTGAGGTCGCCACTCTCGCCTCCCGCTCGACATTTGTTTTAGTGGTGAACTCAGAAGATTGCCAGATAACGAGTTGGGAATATCTGCCATGGCGACTCAATGCACTGCTACGTAACATGTTGCAGAAACAAGCTGCACTAAAAGGTAACGTGCGCTGCACGTGCTACAACCCTGTGACCAACACGTCGCATGTCGTCATCAGGCCCCGCGTGTCCAACGAGCGCCTACTGCGGGTGGGGGGTATTGGCGCCGCCTCCTCCACCAGCCTCATCCTTCTCGCTGCCATGGTGTATTATCTGGTGCGCAGACTGAAAGGCAACAACCTCAACCAAGTCGACAACAATCCCAAAGCTTTTTACGCCCGACGGCAAGGCAAGAGTAAGAACTGGGCTGGCGGCCACTAAGGGAAGTGGGCGTGCATACCAGAGGAAGTTCGTGCACGCATGTAGCTAAATCTTCGTACCTTGTCTGGACACGAATTAACTGTGATGGCGAATTGATAGAAATGTCCACAAACATCTTGTTATAAATCTTTAAAGCACATGGAAGGAAAAAAAAACATGTAGAAAACAATAATTTTGTTTTTAGAAAGCTGTTTTTAATTTTGAATTTCTTTGTTGACGTAATGAATGCCATAAAATTGTCTTGTAAATAAAATTTGTAAAAAAAACTTTTCATGTATAAATGTAAATTATTTCAAGTAATAATATTTGTGCACAGCTATTATGTGCAAAGATTTAATAGCTGCTAGGGTTACAATAAGTTAACCCTAATCGTTCTTGTCAGTTGATAACGCTCTGAGATGTGGGACGAAGCTGAAATCTAGTAAGTTGTTGGCAAAAATAACCATTCAGAGTTTTTTTTAAATAATTTGCCCCACAGTCGGCCTCTCAGATTTCATTTGTTATTTGATATTATGGTTGACATATTTCCTCTTTGAGAAAACAAAAAAATATTAGGACATACTCCTACAGTTACAACAAAATCCAAGTAACCGGATGGTTCTGTCTGTACTTTGAAAGAAACTAAGCCATGCTTACAATTGGCAGCGTTTTGACAGCAAAGCAGTGGCCACTCCCAGTACCAGACCAACAGGAAGCCCCAGCAAACTGGCGTTTGCATTAAGTTGTAAAGCGTCTATACCATGTTCATTGTCCAGACGTTCACACAGGATATGAGTGGTGATGTCATATGAACTGTTGCTAGAATTGTTTGCATTCTGCTGTGATGTTAACCAATTCTGCAATAATTTTTAAAATAGATCTTAGTTTAAATTAGGTAATTCTTACGTAACTCAGTGCACAAATTTTCGCTACACTGAAAAAGTTTTTATGCTGTATAAATATACAATTTATGGTAATTCATAGCAGCATCCCTTACACTTTATTATTAGTATTTTTATTTCTTGACTTTGATAAATGTGTCGTCCTCCCAACCATCATAAAAAATTCAGCTGTGTTGAGGTCACTCTCTTCCTTCCTTTCCCTGTCTCATAGTGACGACGACAACAAATTGACTATTTGATATTGCCGGATCATTTTTTACCCGCTCTTTTATTATATGATCAGTACGTAGCCATGTAAGGACCAAATAAAGTGAGACAGTACCTCACTTTAGAAATTATTTTAAGATTAAAAACAGGTAAGATTTACGTTTTTGCTTCACCAAGATTAAATCCAAACTGGATCTTTTTCAGAAAACTGCTAAATATTTGAAACTGCAACTATGATGCACACTAACCGCAACAGTTCTTGTCCACAGAATCTTTAAAAATACTGCGCTACCATCAACGGACATTAACAAGGAAAGTCAATCAGTAACCACTAAAGACAAAACACAAAATACTCACTCTGAAAGAAGCAGCATTACCATAGCATCTTCCTCCTTCCTCTACTAGCAGCACCCTGTAGCTTTTTGCTACCAACGTGGAATGATGAATGCACTGACAAGATCCACTATCACCACTGCTCAAGCTCCCAGGGGAGGATGGGACAGATACGCAGGGAATGAGATCTGCTAACAAGGGTCATGTTTTTCAAACTTTGGCAGTAACTGTATACAGTCCATGGTCACAGTAGTTAGTTTTGACTTACCATTTAGCCGAATAAGCTCTGTAACAACTCCGTTTGCCATAAGGCATATACGATTCTTAACTACATTTTGCACAATGCAAGTTTCAAAGTGTCTTAAACCGGCAGGAAATAGGTAAGTATAAACAGAAACATGAGCAAATTTTCGTACAAACAAATAATAATAACTAGATTTACGCTGCACATGAAAGACTGCGAATGATATGACAGTCGGCCATATAATAAACATAATAGTCTGGAAAATAGATGAAAGCAAGACAAAAAGGTCCATGAATGAAGAATTGAGGAGTGAATAAAATTGCGCTTGATTAAGTAAGATATTTCTCAAAGAGAACTTTAAATTCTTATGTAACTAGAAAATGCAGCAGCAACATGTGAAAGTCTCCCTTGCACACTAACGAAATCTGAGTAGGAAAAAATTATTTGACTTAGCTTGTACTTCACTGCAAACATAAGAATATGCTGACAAGCGGGTACATGTATATAATACAGAAAATTCCGTAACACCCAGGAGCAACAATAACCTAATGAAATACATTCCCTTGTCATTACCAAAAGGAATAGGTTCTTGGTTCAAATTTCACGCCGGGACACTTTCTGCATATGACACCTGTTTGCAGGGCATGTCGTCGGGTGTTTCTCTGGGTATTCCAGTTTCCCTTACACCCCTATCCTCCCTATTCCCCGCAGTGTGAAATCACCCAAGGCAACCAACCCATCCTATAGCTCTAAATGAAGACAATTGGCTTATTTTTAATAGATGCCATATAAAAGGCATGCAAATTATACTTGCCTTTGCCACTTTGCTGATAGCTGCCAACTGATGGACACTGGCAAAAGAAATCAGTCTTCACATTAACAGGATCATACTGATATAACGGACTGGAAGCATTATTTTTGTCTGCAAAACCAGAAGTGATTGCCAAATTTAATTTCACTGCTGTACTACACAAAATCAGCAAAATAAGTCTATCCACCATATAAGGAGAAAGAAAATTTGTGATCTTTTTCTCATATATATATATATCTTTATATTACATATTTTTAGCTGACTATAAAGAAAATGCGGCAAAGTGAGTTATATAAACATAATTTCATAATTCATAAAATTCACATCTGTTACACTATGCAAGTAAAATTGACTTACCTGACTCAAGAGGAATACCTTTTTTGTCATGACACTGACAAAAGCTAGTATTGTAAATCTGGTTTGAACATATCTCATTGTCTACATCTTGTATGATGATGGATTTATCTGCATTAAAATATTTCCTGAATTGTGAGTTTCCAAGTTTTACTCTGTATACTTATATAGATATAACATAAATATCATGCTCAATAATGTGTTTGATTTTGATGACTACTAAGAGTAAAATATTTCTGTCATTTAACATATATAAATTAAGAATGTGATTTATAGAAAGCACTATATTTTTAAAGTCCTTGTGTTTAATGGTTTCAATGTATATACTGATGCATGTAAATGCAATACTATGTGATTCAATAACTTTATTTACCACCTGTTGTAATTGGGTCAACACTGGAACCCTCTGATTTCTGAGATGAATAGCTCCCACAGTGACATACGTCTGCCACAATTCATCAAATGCTATGCTCAAAAATTGCATTCAAGAAGAAAGTTCAAAAAATAAACCACTGTTAGAAAAATATAAATTGTATTCAAGAGAGAAACTCTTGCTTTTTTGTATATGTGTGTGTTTTGACATGCATATGCATGTGTGCAAATGAATGTAGTCTGTGGAGAACTGTCTACATAAAAAATTATTTGAAATAGTCGTTCCACCACATTAAGAAACATTAAAAAGCTGTATCTTCACAACAGAAGAGCTTGCTCTATATTTGGATTCTTGCTGGATACATTGCCCTCAAATTGTGTTTGACTACAAACATTAACTGATAACTAGCATGGAAAATAAAATACATGAAATACGTTACATATTTAATCTATTATAATTAACATGACTATAAAAAAAATAAAGAACCTGTTTGAAGATTCTCATCAGAATATTCTTGTAAACACTGACAATAGCCCTCCGCGTCCACAGACGTGTCTTTAGATTGACAAGGAATGGTCTGACAATCAGCATCTATGAAAGCAGAATTTTATCAAGATTGTTTTTAAAACACTACCATTTGCTTGTGAACAATATTGCTAAAACATTTACTGGTCACAGTGTCCCAGCAAAGTTTCATAAAAAGGTGATGCTTCAAACAAAATAGAAAATAAAACTCATTTTACCCTAACCCCTGCTTATACACACAGAAAGTTTTATGGAAATGGCTTTTGTGTGTTTATCCATATTTGTATGGGTAAATAAATATTACATATGTAAATACACATATAGTCATTCCTTTAAGATTACATATGTTGCATCAATGTCAGACTGAAGGAATCAGCTTCATGTTCTATAATACATACCATGTTCTGTCTGATGCTGATGCTTATAGTCATAAACTGGGTCGACACTTGTCCCATAATTCAAGAAAGAACTGGATTCTTTTAGCGACAAAAATTAAAGCAGTTTTTTTACTTCCTTTTTGCTAGTGAATTATCATAGCAACTACTTTATGTACGTATAACAACTTTCAAAGTGTCAAAGGTCACAAATGATTTCTATAAAATTAGTGTTTGCTTGTCTCTGTGCACCGTCAGGGTCCATTTATTTTTATGCCACTTTACTCATAATATTGCGTATTATTTGTCATTTTAGTCAATGTCTTGTTTGTCCTTTGATTTGCGGTGTAACAGCTTTTGAATTTAGAAATAACGAGCATGCATAGTGTATAATGTAGTATAGCGTAAGAAAAAGGAATATACCCATCGCTGACCTGTAGCACATTCCCAAGAGCTGCAGGATGTTTGAAATGGAGAGAAAGAACCACCCCAACTGTCTACTGATGATCCATCACTATCAGTTTCCGTATAATCTGCAATTTATTTAACGGATTGACTATTAATCATGCCGTCAAAATATGTTTAGTGTTTTTCTTCCAGACAGTTTATTACTCTTTACCCATGATACTCACGTACTAAATAAGATCATCATCCTGTGATAAGTTTTCTTTCAAAACTCTTACATGTGAGGCGGAAGCGCTAGTGAGACACAGCTGTAGTAGTCTCCCCAACACACACACTCTCTCCACTTTGCCTGGTCGTGAGAGTGACTCACAGTGTAAGCAACTGTCATTAGAGCAAGCCACAAAAATCTCTCCATAAACAGCAGGCAGAAAAAGACAGTGCCCAGATGCCCCTCCCCTCCACAGCACAAATTCGCCTTCAGGTGGAAGCACTTTCCCTTTCAAACACAACTAGTGCATGCAACTTGTTTGCCGCAACATCACGTGGTCGTTTATCTCCCAGTCTGATTATACATGTGTACAGTAAATACTCTACACACAAGTTGGAATATCACACCATACCTTTTTGACATTCTAATTTACTATTACTAAGTAGCGGATCGCAAAGACATCTGTCCATCAGATCATAAGTGTCCTTCTCTTGGTATGCAGTGCCCTTGCATTTGCAAGCGTCTTTCGGTTTCCCTAAACATGTAGCTGCAAGCAGGAGAATGTCTTTCAACATGAACAAACGCATGAGCAAAGTTTCATAAAAATGGGCATAATATACATAAAGGCAAACTTTAATTTTCCGATACATTATTCGCTAACATTTATAGTTAAATTCTAAAGCTTATTACGTAGCTCGTAACAACGAAAAATTAATCAGAACATAACGCAAAAGTTTTGATGAGAAGTCTAAAGCTAACAAACGAGTGCATTTTCTCTACATGAAAGAAGAATGAAGAAGAGGAGAAGTTGGAGCACGACTAAAGAAAATGATAGAATATATAAAACCAAAACAGAAAACGGAGTTCTACTGGTCTAAATATGGATGCTGGTATATAGATCCATAGTCTTAAAATTATTATATTGTTTTATTTTTTAATTTACAAAGTTATGTGATATTTAATTTTTACATTTTGTTATATTGATAATGCTTACCGTCAAGATTGCTGTTGGCTGCGCAGGCACTTGCACAAGTATCTGTTTCTACTTGAGGTGAACAGTTGTCTCTGTGCTGCCATGGAACCATGTCACAGGGGTCAAAATCTGTAACGACACGCACACAAAATGTGCTTAGGCTTCGTGACCTATGTTGACAACTGACTGACAAAGTTGGATTTTTTTTTCATCCAACAATAATTAAGTAAATAGGATTTTTATACTATACACGTTTCAGTAAATTGTAACGGGGTGATCTTGGATTTTTAGTCAAACAACAAAGTAACATGTTAAATGTTTTCTTTTGACTGGGTATTTCCCAGAGAAGGTGATATAAGATAAGATAAGATAAGATAAGATAATAATACTTTATTAATCCCTAGAGGGCAATTCATATGTAGTTCCGTTTATAAGTGCACAGTGTACGTTGCAGCAAATACATACAATGAATGGTATTTGCAAACGAAGATGCGATGATATGTAGTCAAAACGCTATACCGTTCCTGACCAAACGTCTTCAGTAACTGGAGTGTCATGTTTACAGATGATAGTCAGAATCTGCAATCGCTAAGCAAAGAGAACAAATACATACCCCGTGACTTGACTGGAGTCCGTACCTTACCAACTTCCCTGCAACGACATTAAGGGCTTATAGATGCTACGAAAGACCTTTAGAAGGGAAACAGTCGTCTCCATTCAGAAGAAAAAAAAATCTAGTAGAAATGCAGCATTTCTGAATTAAACTAAGCAAAACTTAATTAATAGATCACAGAAAGATACTCTCTTTAATTTGCTGAAATCTTTCTCAATTTTTCTTTCTCTCCCATTCATTCTGTCGCTCTCCTTTTCCCCCTTGCTTTTTATTATCCTTCTTCATTAAAAATTCTTAAACTCCTTATCTCAAATAGTATTTATGGTTCTTCCGGCGTCATTCCATGTTCTTGCTGTACTTATTAATTGCTATAATTCCTCACTGTGCAGCTTCTTCTGCTACAGTGGAAACAGTCTGCTGCCCACGGTCCAACTTCACGAATGTCAGGTCATCGGCGCAAGAGCAGGTCAAGAGCAAGGTTATTATGGGGCTTTCCTTTGCTTGGAGGTCATTAATTCTGACATACAGGCCTGACGAGAGAGAGAGAGAGAGAGGCAGGTGGGCCTGTGCTAAATATGTCATACGGAAAGAATATGTCATGCGGCAACTCCTCTATACAATGATCTGCATCTGTGACCGACCTAGAGTTCTTGGCATCAGTTGGGTGTGCTCGTGAAGCCATCCTTTCTGCTGTTCTTTGGTCATCCCCATTTCCTTCGCTGTTTCTGCGATAGGACATGCCACTGCTGCCAGGGATGCTGCAATATCAAGAGCCGATCATCGGTTTCGCAAGGTATCATACCATCTTGATTTTCTTTTGTGGACTAGAACAATTGCGTTTTTAGTCTACATTTCAATACGTTCTTCGGTAAGGCAACAGCAATTGGTCATTCTTTCTTATATCGAATATGGTACACCAATATGGTACACTCTCTAACTTGTCCGTTCATGCACACTGACCCAACACTCTCTCAGAAGTGAACTCATGCACGTTCCCCTCGCATTCTAGCAGACTCTTGTCCTTCATGCAGTTTAACGTTTAACGTTTAACGTTTGAGACAATGTTCCTGTACCTGTAGTCCCCCGTGCGTTGCCAGACATTCCTCCTTGCCCTCGTGTCAGTCGGTTGTCCAGTGTTCGACTCAGTTTGTCGATCGGGCCCTGCTGTGTACGTCCAACCCATTAGTCGAATTCACCTTTGATTTAAAAAAAATATTAACAGAAGGGAAAAAAAGGATTACGGACAAAACAACACACACAGTTAAGAATGATGAAATTACATCTTTTGGAAATATTCTAAGCTTTTGTCGATGCGGGTTTATCTGTCACATATCAGCAAAGGTTTGTTTTTGGTAGCTTGTGTTATGATCTAATGTATGACCAGAGAGAGAGAGAGAGATAGAGGGAGATGTTCTGGAAAATAGAGGCCATGTTGTCGTTAACTTACCTTACTAAACTCTCCAATACATCAAGAATGAGTTCTCTCAACTAACTGTAAATAATCTGTTTGATATTGTTACAATGTTCTAGTCTACATACTACACTCTAACAAAAACTTAAGGAAGCCTATGAATAGAGCCCTGCGTCTACCCAGGTCGTTAACGACATCTAATAGACCAATGACGAGAAAGCCTTACCCTCAAAATTATGTCATCGATGACGCAAATCTACTTTTGACGTATTGGACTCGTCATGTGGTTCCAAACCATAAAAGTGGAAGTCTGCGCGTGCCCTGGAATCTAAGAACGCTGACCACCACTGCCCCCTATTTTCACCGTCTGCTGCAGCAGACGACACTCACATCCAGCAACAGACGCCGACGATTGGGTCTGTGGTGGCTGAGTTATGATGTTGCTAAAGGAGATGTGAGCTTGATGTCCAGAACGAGACTATATTCTTCAATTCACACATCTTTCTCTCATATGTTTACAAATTCCAACTTACGTAAGTTCTAATACAATTCCAGAAGTAATACATAAAAGATTTCATACCTCGTCTAGGCGAGGTTACTCCATAAACGGGTGAGTACCGCGTCGTATCCAACGTCGATTGACACTATACCCTTTACTACCCTTTACCCTTTACTACACAAAAATCTCACTCGGGAGATGTACACTCGTGACTCAGACACGTCTTGCTCTCTCTGCATCTTGGGCCTGAGTAACTTTCCACAACTCTGTCTTTCCTAATATCTTCATACATTCAACATACATTCGACATACACGTTTGGTCCATGAGCCACCTAAAGGTTAAACACCACGAAAAAAACATGAGGCACGGACTGGTTCGTGACAGCTTTACAAAACTAAGGTATTATACTGTACTTGTTAATGTATGGATGTGGTTGATAACATGCTTTGCATGGTGTATCTGAAGTTGTTTAAGGACCACAAAGTGCAGGAAGAAAACATCTAACATAAACAAAACTAATAGAGTGTAACAGCATGACATGATTTTTATCAAAAATCAACATAACCACTTTCCAGCTAAAAAGAGTTGAAGATTATTTTGTCCCCAGAAGACCGGACAATGTGTTTCTGAGATAGATTCGTGAAAGATATTTAATGAAATTATCGTTCGGACAACCATTTTTACACATGACTTCCATCGTCTACTACAGAAAAACAATTATCTCGGTGATCAAAGGTTCCACGATCTGGGGACAAAGTACGGTAACTACTGTAAGTATGAATTCCAATCGCATTAATTTTTTTCAGGAATATGTTTACAAGCATTTTGTGCGTGAAAATTGTAAACATTTGTCAGGGGAAAAGTCTCAGTGCAGCCCAAATGTTTGAACTTTCGTAGTGTGAATAGAATTCACGTCAAACTTGACGCTACGTAGACCGACCATAGTTTTTTTTTTTAACGATGGCCCTTTTCACGCATTTAAACTCACAAAACATGTAAACAACACACAGAAGGGCAGTTTTATCATATGCATCTCCTGAAACCTTTATTCACCTATTGATATAGTTTCAAGATCAACAAAGAAAAAATGTAAAATGTAGTAAGCAATCCAAGTCCGATTGTATGCCAGGAACGAACTTTTGTCACAAGCTCATATTGAAAATGTTATCAGTTCTTATTTACACTTTGCTGGGTAGTGGCTGGATTGACAGGAGTGTCTTCTTTTCCTGCGAAATAAATTTCCCATTTAAAAATGAAACCAATTTATATATCCAAATGTTACAAATTTTCTCAATTTTAATATAGTGTTTGGCTAAGAAAGATGAATGGAAATTTATTTTAAATCAGTAGATGTTTTACATCTTTGATAATCTTACCAAGTGGCCCGGCTAAATGTTTGTTTTCTTTGACACTGTTTTTCGTTAAAAAAAAACTTCTAGAAAATGTAATGGCTTCACAAAGTATGTTATTTCTTAAACATACTAAGTGTTGATAGCCAGGAAGGAGTAGAGTATCTTACCTGTCAGACACTGATCACAGGATTGTCCTAACGGGCACAAACAAACCGGTTTGGACAGGATCAGTGTACACACAGCATCGGCAGAACAGTGAAGGATGGTGCACTTGAGAGGGTCTGGTGATAAGGCTAGCGGCGTACAAACACCGACGTAATCACTGCTCGATGAGGTCACTGGCGATGACGAAGAAACTCCTGTCTCAGCGCCTAATGATGTCAGTGGTGACGTCAGAGCTGGTGCAGTTGTGTCTGTAATCGTCATCAGACACATGCAAGGCAGTGGATCTTTAAAGGAATAGTTTTCTGGGAACTATACAGCACGATATAAACAAATATAAAGTACAAAACAAACACATATTTGATTAGAATTTGAATATTACTTGCTGTTTTCTTCTCTTTTTTTTCAGTTGTTTGAGTACAAATACATGCTGAATTAAGTAATCGGTAACTGACTTTCAAAGGGAAGTAATCTTAAGTGGAACAACTCCTAAAGGTTCCAGTACTTTCCTCCCTTATGTATTCATTCATTTACGCACAGAAAGATCTGTTCTAAGGTGCTACCCCTAGGTAAGACATATCTGTCCTACTCGGGCCAGGCGGGTGTGCGCGGGGTAGGTAAATTTGACCTACTCATCGAAAACGAGTTAAAGTTATTTCTTATTTTATATTTGGCTTGTTTTGACACCTCCCCGTGACATGTAATCTCCCGTAACACAACATACCTTCATTCAATTTTTTTTCTTTTCCTCCTTTGAGCATTAGCCTGATTTATTGAAAATCTAGAGAATCAAGTAGAATGTACGGGTAAACAACTTTTAACTAATTGAATTTTCCAGGTGATAAAACTCACATATGTCGCAATTCTGTCCGCTGTAACCAGCCGCACACTGACAGTGATAACCATTGACTTCGTCGACACAAACTCCATTATTGTGGCAGGGGTTACTCTTGCAGTCATCAATGTCTTGACGGTCAAAAGAAAAAAGAGCTTGTTAAGCAATATTTGGTTGTTTTGGTGAACGATTTACTAACATCCTTGACGTTTCCTTTGATTTACGGAAAGTATTATCATAAAATTCTACATGAAATTATTGGAAAACATTAAACATTTCAGCAAGGCCTTAATAATGATTCTTAAAGAAATTGACAGCTGTAGAATCCCATACTTGAATAGCTAGCACCAGAGGATGATAACGGTACGCTATGTGGAAATTTGTTTTCTTTCTGCTAGTAAGTTAAATATCATTTTAAGAATCGTTAGAAATAGGTAGAGTGCTAATGAACAAAAATTGTTTTGATGGAAATTGGTGATAAATCGGGCGATTAGGTGGTTGGTGGTGCCTTGGCCCAAGCGTCTGTCACCAACATAGTATGGATCGGGTGCCTTGGCTTCGTATCTCGGCTCCGACATACGTGATACCTATTTACATAGCCCACTGTCGGTGATTTCTCCGCGTACTCCAGTTTCATCCACCCTTTGCGTGCGTGTGTGCGTGCATGCGAGCGAGGGGGAGAGAGCGTGTCCATAAGGACATGTCCGGTATGCATAGTCTCGGGGACACAACGTCAAATAATTATTGACTGCTACTAAGAACTATGACATGACCAGTTGACTTCCAACTGTTGGCGTCGTCCCCCTTTATAACCAGATCTCGATCAACTTAAGAGTATAAGAGAGGTAAATAAGTTTCTTGTCACTCGTTCAACTTTATAATTGCTTGCCGTTAATTCACAACAAACGCATGTTACCTTACATCAAAGGATTGCAGCATGTGTGGAAGCTGCACAGTTCATCTTTATTTGTAAACAAACCATGTTTAGACTAGTAACTCACCTGTTTCACATCTTTTGCCAGTGTAACCCACGTTACAATGATTACAGACAAAAAAAGTTGGGTTGGTGTTTTCTCTGCTGTGGCACTGACCGCCATGTTCACATGGGCTAGATGAACATGGGTCAATCCCTGAAACAGATTTCTGAAGTGTACATCTTTCCAAGGATCACTTGTCCTCGTTGTGCATTCTATACAGACATGTGTATTGTAAATAATGTCATCTTATAACAATGATCAACCTACAGTCATTACAGAGGATTCCACTGTAGCCAGGTAGACAAACACAGGTGAAGTTGGTCCCATGTGCCAGGCACGTTGACGCAAGTTTACACGGACCGTTGTCACAGGGATCTGGACAAACAGACAAAGAGGGATCATTAAGTCTGTGTTAGTCCATATCAAACAGTTCCATTAACCCGAACGTGACAGATGATAAACGACTTTGTCCGTCTAGCCCAGGGGTGGGCAATTAATTTTCCCAAGGGGCCGCATGAGAAATTGGGATGGTTTTAGAGGGCCGGACTAATATAGTTTACTGTTTTACCCAATACTGTATATATAGTATATATACTGGCGGGCGGGCCAGTGGGCGGGCCGGTCAGAGACAGGAGGCGGGCCGGATCCGGCCCGCGGGCCGGCCTTTGCCCAGGTCTGGTCTAACCCAACCCACACCCCACCGAAAATAAACCAACTAAACCGGGTTTGAAGATGGATTTCATTCGACCGTTTTCGGCTAAGATCGGACGTTGCAAAATCTAGCATTAGTTCTAGATTGCTTAATTCATTCAATATATGAGTGATGATGGTCAGAAGAGTAGAGCATTCTGATGCTAACAGCGTTCTGTGTGGTAATGAATGATGACTGAAATAGAAAATATTCTAAAAACAATGACGATCAAAAGCAAAAGTAGAATAGTTTCTCTGATTGTTTCTTTATATACGTATGTTTGTGTTTAGACTTTTATGCATATTTGTTTCGTGCATGCATGTGACGTACTCGTATCTCAATGATAGGTGGGTGCGTGCGTGCATGCGTACGTGCGTGCATGTGACGTACTCGTATCTTAATGATAGGAATGTTAAGCCGTGAAGCCGTTGTAGTTAATTTTACTTACTTGGTGGAAGCACAGTAACGTTCAGGCACTTTTCAATTTCCAGTCTGAAAAACAATTTCTGCCTTTAATGGGTGTAAACTAAATCAAAGTAATGTTGTCTCTCTGCTTGACCTGTTCATTCAAATCTTATTTATAACATTATTATTAAAATTTGTGCACATGTGCTTGTTACTGAGGCATCTTTAAATGTGTCTTAGTTTAATATGAAGGCCATTTGTTTAGTTTTATTTTATTTACACTTAGCGCTGGAAATATGTGTTTGGCACTTTCAGAAATTTTACAATGAGTTAATGAGTAGATAGAAAGTTGACTTTGAAAGCAAGCCGAAGATTTCAAGAGATGTGTGTGCGATTTGGCTAAATCTCATCTGAAACAAATGTCATACCAAGAAAGAAAAAAATTTTGATGTTCCCAAATACAGACATACATTCCGTAATATCGTTCATCAATAAAAATAAAAAGTTTGACAACAAACTGTTGTTCGTCTACAGCTCGGATGCAGATGGTGCGGTTCCCCAGAATTTCTGAAGTGAAGTTGATATCAGCGCGATAAACCTGGTTGCCACGAAAGGTTACATTCTGTAGGTGGTTTGATTCGGTTCCTGGAATATCTGTTTGTCCGTTGATGATGCTAACAGAGATGATCCTGTTCCTGAAGGAATTGAGTAATTTACATGGATTATAATTATGCAATATTATTATAATTTACTGTTTAAGTTTATTGTATAGCTGATACTATTTATGCTACGTACAGCGGTTGCATAATCTAAAAGAAGAAAGAAAAACATTTCTGTATTCATTCACGCAGAAGAAAAATTCGTGCAAACAATGATGCTTTCTATAAACTTCGAGAATATTCACAATGACCAATACTTACCCGGAATTGCCAGGAGCTACGTAAACTGGAAAAGAACAAGTAGAGTTTACAAGACAGGTAACATCTCCTGGGTCAGGTAGAAAAGGAAAGTACGGTTTGCTCTGTTCGAGAAGAAAATCAAAATAAAATAATGATCAAAAAACATAAGCAAAAAAAATATTCAATATATACCAACATATGATTAACAATAGTATGTTTTAAAACATTATTTTATTATATTAGTTTTCTTCCCATGAGAAAGAGAATTTTAGAAGTAACATTTTAATTAAATTGCAGCACGCCTGTATACAATCTGATTTACTACATTACGGTTATTATGTTGAGTTATCCTCAAAGTTCTCCAGTTTCCTGTTTTCAGCTGTTCCCTTTCAAAACGATGTCACTTAAACACATCTGTACTTGTCATGGTTTTGCTAATATGTTGCATTAACATTTCTTCCATTTCAGGAACTATCAGAATCTTTCGAGCCAGTAAGGCACATTCTTTTTCAAAACGCTTTTCTTTCACGAGTATATATTAAGAGAAGAAGTCAATATGTGTTAGAGAAACCTGAGTAACGGGGTGAGTGAGGTAAGACTGTAAAGCTGTAACAATCTGTACAATGTCATTCTCTCAGCCTGTCGTCCTGTAGGAAGACGAGACCTTCTCTCCTGACCTGCGGTGGTTCATTTGTTTGCATTTCTCGGTTAACCTCTTCTCTTTACTATGTGACTTCAGTGTAATCGTGTCATTATGTGTAAGAAAGCTGCAATGGATTGTTCTGACAGCAGACTTACAACATTAAGAGAAGAAACTTGTGTAAGTGTGAGCTGCGGCATTAACCTACAATATTCATCCTTTTGCAGACAATACATCGACCTTTCATCTGTTATTGTTATACTTTGAATGTCAGCGAATAGCCATGATAAAATGGTCATTTTTTCCCCACTAAAAAAATCAACTACAATTATATCTAGTGCGCCGTCATATTGTTGGATGGTCACTGGTTTAGCTTCTTTATTTTCCCATGTCACGCAGTTCACTATCCACGTCAGGTTCTTTCTCTAAATCTTTTCTAGTTCTCATTGGATTAGTCTCCACCAGTTCCTTAACGAGTGTCCGTTTGAAAGGAGGACCGCCAGCATTTTCAAGGCCTAAATTTTAATAAATTTATTTCACTTTTCTTTTTTTGGTGAGGACCATGTGATTGTGTACTAAATTTTTCTAATAAAACTCACCCCGTTAGGTCCGTAAGCGGTCAAACGAAGTGCTGTACAGAAAGAAAATCATTAAAATTTGACTAATTAATAATGATGTAGGTGTACATCGTATTATAGTTTGCTATTGGTCATTGTTGCATAAGGGTTATCTGGGTTATCGTGATATTGTATTTTATTCAAATTTTAAAAGTCCAAGAGTTGATAAGTAAATTAATAGTGTGATCAATGTACATATACTGGTATCACAAAATATAAGCCACACGTATAACAGTAAGATTTAGAAAGGAATAAAGAAAACTCACGATTGATGTGGACAACATAGCTTCTGTCCATACTTTCAAATCTGTAACACCAGTCATCTGTGGTTATCCAATTGGTCACTACTTTTTTTACCATCGTATTTATCTTATAAGCTTTTCCTTTATTCGTTATATTGTTCATATTTAAAGCTTACACTCAGTCGTAAGAGAACTAGACTCCTCCACCACCCTCCTAATTCCTACGCCGACACTTACCCATCAGAATCGACTGCGACAGCCATGACGATGTAGTAGCCAGCATCCTCCTCTTCTGTGCGCCAGTCCAGGCGGCTCTGCACCACACGCTGTGCAACACGAGATGTGTCTGCTTGAGGAGCGGGAACAGTCACCACGTGGTCCTTGAGCACTTGCACGCTGATGCTCGTCACAGTCCTGCCCACAAGACGAGCTCTTGAGGATTGAATGGTTTTTTCTCCATCTTTGTCTAGCTCGAAGATCATATGCTGCGAGTTGCGATACAATGGCAGCATAGTCTTCTTAAAAGAGATTTGCAGAACCATGTGTTCTTATAGAAGCTTATAGAAGGGCGGTGTGTGTACTCACGTGGTCAGCGGGCTGGAAGGATTGGGTTTGGCGAAGAGCGGGATGGTCAGCAAGGAGCCGACATACACGGTGTACGTGTGCTGACTGGGGGGCGTGGGGTCCACGAACTCGGGTTGTGTCAGGTTCTCCACCACTTGTATCATGAACTATTCACAAAATAACTACTTTCTTAACTATACATATATACATATACACACACATTTTGTGAATAGCGTCAAGCGTGCGCGTGAGTGTATTAACTCTGTAGACATGGCTTTTAAAGGACTGGTTAGGTACACAATTTTAGTGATTAAAGCTCAGAGCATCATATTACTATTTTCTAAAATTTAAGGGAAGACCACCCTCCTATTCTCGAGATACATGGCCTACAAACATCATCATGTTCTTAAGAGGTCAACAGTACCAACACCACAACAGTGCATAGGTACATTTAAGTTGTGAAGGCCTTAGCCAATGGAAGCGCTAGGAACATATGTTAATTATTCATATCGTGACATCCCGATTTCAACCTCGTTCTGTGCACAGAAATGTTTGTAGGTGGTTATCTCGAGAACAAAACAGGATATGGTACTTTGCATTAAAATATGTTCAATCTATGTACAATCACTAAAAATATGTTTCTCCCTACTAGTCCTTTAAAAGTATTTTAAAGAAGTAAGTGGTAGTTTGCTTTCTGATTTATCGCTCTTCTACTTGTTAAAAGGAAAATGCCAAAATCTAAGGAAAGCGCAAAAGTTAAGGAAAGTACAGTTGTTTTTTTAACTGTTCTCTTGTAAGCAACAAGAATGATGATGATGATGATGATGATGATGATGATGATGATGATGATGATGATGATGATGATGATGATGATGATGATAAAAATAATTTAAAAAATACAGAAATGCTCACTTGTACGACCGTACTGCTAAGTGGAAGGAGTGGATATGCAACAGACAGTTTGCCTTGCATGTCAATGGTTTGTCTGTTGAAATCTTCCAGCACCAGGCTTATGACTCCCAAGATCCCGTCCTTGAACCCGTACGCCTCATTTGTGTCAATCTCCACCACACAATCCTGTTTTGGACAAGTTCATTTACATATTTGTGTACAGTACACATCACACTGTCGATTTCTTAGCTAAGACCGCAGCTTGTACTTAGTGACGTTAGCTTGGGAGAATTGTACTGTGATAACGGGACTTACCTACATTAGGTAATGACTTTAGTTCTGCACACTGCAGCAGTCTTTTATCAAATTCACACATATCATGAATAATTCTTTTGTGATGAACCTGACAATATGACTCACTTGTCTGATTGTGGTTTTATCGACAGGCGCTATTTTATATCTCTCCACGAACTGGGCATCGCGGCATTTGATCAGATCACCATCTTGGTCAATGGTCGACAAAGATATTTTTGTCACATTATTGAGTTGTATCCTAAAATACAAAACAAAAAAAATCCTTATATACATGTAGCTGCAGTCACATAACGTGTTTCATAATAATGAAAAGACTAAAAAATATTAAAAGTGGAAAGTTTGGTATGAATTCCTATCGACACACTTAATGAACACAAATACAAAACATGATCTGTAATCAAGACAGGGACAGGAAAAAATTGATCAGAAAACAATTTTAATTGTTTTTTATTTTGATGAAGTGCATCGGATAACTTCATTCCGTTTCTCCACACGCAGCTTTTATAAGCCGTTTGCTTTATGCTCGACCTAGAACACAGTACCTAAACTCTTTCCGTTGTAGAAGCCGATGTATTAAGCCAATTATTGCACACATCTTTAAAGCACCAAAGAGTTGCAATTTTACCTCGTGATTGAATAAGGCTCAATAAAAAAATATTATTTCCTCCAATCTGGTGAATATTACCCTTCCCCTTGCTGCTCTCGAGATACTCGCTTTCAAACATCATCAACACAGAATAAGATCAAAATCTTGACGTCACGTTTGTACACACGTACAATTAACATATTAACGTTGAGTCCCAGCTTTCCTACTGGCTAAAGTGTTCACATTGTGAACGTATCCATTCACTATCGTGTGCATGGTGATGCCTGTAGGCGGGAATTTCAAAAAAGGAAATTTGGGGAAAAAGTAATTTGCACTGAGCTTTATCCAGTCATCAGAAAAAGTTTTTAGCCCAGCTAGTCCTTTATATCGTTGTGCACAATGACAAGCGGAGCGATCTTCTCTGATTTTACATTTAAAAAAATGCGTCGTGTCCTAAAGGAAAAAAAAATTTCAATTCATGCGTCTGCCAAACATAATTTGGGAAACGATAATTGATTGACATTCTTGTGATTGATGATGCCATGTACACTTATCTTCATACAATATAATTTGGTAAGCACATGGATTTAGTCAGAATCACCTGAGCGCTACCTTCTACACCTGGGTCTTATACTGGAAGATTATAGCACCTTGTAAATACAGTATTTGATCTTACACGGTTCTAGAGTTATATAATAAGTCTATATAAATAAGATATGTACTTGTAAAACATGTAAACCCTTACCTACATATAATATCAACAATAGCTACATGTAATTGTGATCACCTGTACAGTGGCTTATACAGCACTGTGGGACTAGTGTTAGGACGACCAGTGTCGTTGCGTATTTGAGGGCGAACCTTGGACTGTATGTGAAACGCAATATCGCCTTTTCCATTCAGGCTGAAGTTTTTCCAGAAACTGCCGCTCACTCTGTTACACGAAATCACTGAGGTAAATTGCTATACATTATCTCACTCACTGACTCACTCACTCACTCACATCGCATTTTCGCAGACACGTATTCTCTGAGGGACATACATTGAAGAGTTCATGGTCAACAGACCTGGAACTCACAGCTAACTCACAATATTGTCATGACATATCAAACATATTTATGTTTATGAAAGGGGAAAGCAGGCGTTGAAATAACTTGTAACATGTGATCAAGTTTCACCAACTCTATGTCAGTATAGGCCCGTGTGGGGTCGATCTCCAGGTAAAAGTTGGCGATCTCCTGTTCCAACTGTAACTTTTCGCTGACCATAGACACTCTTCCTATAATAATAATAATGTAGAAGGCTTAGTAATATATAAATCTTAGCATGTACTGCTTTTACTAAGTTTCTCACACTTGCTTTAATACCAAATGTTATTCTATTGTGGAGTCTCTATGAAGACATGTCAAACTGGTACTATTTTAAGGCATCGATATCATCTATTTACTAAAAATTACGTTTGAAAAATCATGTAGAATAAATCCATTGTTTATTTTAAACGTTATTGCTAAAAGATAGTAGTCATGATGCAAACTATTATCGTTTCATAATTGTTGGAAAGTGCCTGTTTATATTTCCAACTCGGGCGAAAACAGTTATGTTATGAAGCCTAGTAGTCAATGAGCAGACACTGCCTTCTCTTACCGCTAGGAAACAAAGTGTCCTCCCTTTAAGATAATTGTAAACAGGTGTGTATGTGATTCTAATCTGTTTGCAAAAGCTCAAAAGACACTAAATAGTTTTAACTGCAAAGTGTTGTTCATAGAGAGGTAAGGGTGAAGCGGAGAACCTAAATGTTAGAGTACCGGCGTTCGATACCCGCCTGACGCTGCGAACTATCCCTCTCCAGAGTTATCGGGAATAGGAACCTGACTCCATAGACTCTATGGCATAGAGTGTCTTGGAAGGTAAAAAAGTGAGATGGACAGATGGGTATCTCACAAAAAAATTCGGATACCCTAAAATGTGGTTTCTAACATCTCACACCCCGACGACCTAAAAGATTAGAGAAGGACCTTCATCTAGAAAGCTAAAATTTCGTTACTTCGTTTGTCATCCTAAAAGGACTCCAATGTTTGTTGGTATCAGAAGACAAAGTACCGCAGAAGTTTCATAAACTATCAAACTATCACCACAACACTCTTTAAAATATAGCAATATTACTCTCTCAAGCGACTTGAGCTTCGGTCAAAGTGATGACATTATTAATTTCAAAATGTACTCCTACCTGTGAGATTTCTGCTGACTTCGTCTGTCACATCGTCCACGTCAGCAAGCTCTCCAAAACGGCGCTGTTCCTCTAGGGTCCAGCCCCCAAAGTAGGTTGTGTCGTGCCTCTGCTGGATGGTTTGCAGACGGCGGTCGTGAGTGGACTGTCCTACGTCACCCACCGTGCAGTTAGGTCCGCATGGACCCAGGCCCAGCACCCACCCAGTCACGAGGGTCACCTTTGCCTAGACAAATAGATAACCTTTAGTCCACTTCACAATATAAAGCATCTGTCTGTTCGCCTGTCCCTTCCAGTTTTCCTTTCTCTACATGCCATGTAGTTGGTGTGAAGATTTATCTCATAATCTTTTTAGTTCGATTGTCCTTCGTTCGTTAAACTTTGTCCACAATGATTGTCCTAACGATGATGACTTCAAACTAGTGACAACATGAAATTTAAAGGCATTAACAGGGAAAATGTCATAGAACGTTTGACAGAGTTGTGTGCAAAGGTCACAGAAGGCAACAGTTTTGAAGCCAACGTTCAGGACATTGAAACTTTTTTTTTTAAGTCAACATGTAAAGTTCAAACTTCTTTGCTTATTGACATCTGCCAATACTCGATTTGACAGTTCAGCACTTTTTCCTGCCTTTAGTTTCAACTACTGTCGTGCTCACATATTTACCGTATAAGTAGTTTTGCCTGGTCGCAAGTGAGAATCCACAAATTCGAAGTTCATTGTGCCGCCGCAAAAATGATGTTCCTTTACGGGTTCCGAACTGACCGTCACAACAAGGGTCACATAGGTCAGGGCCACAGCACGGAGCAGGCACCCGAGGCCCGCCATTGTCTGTTCACTTTAACTGCAACTGACTGCAGGTTCTGTACAGTGAACACAAGTCATTCGCTTCATTGACACCACGCATCTTACCGACAGATTAGTTAGTTATTCTATCTTTACACTGAGTTGTTACTTGTGGTGCTTTAACTGTGATACACTCCATGTATCTTGAAAAGACTGAGGTACTACTAGTCCCGTTATACACCTCTCTCATTCTCATTTTCATTATCAGTTCATGTGATATAAGCTCTGTGAATACTTTCAACTGAATTATTTACACCTTATTTTGTTTTACTGCTTTCTAGGATTTAGATGTTATGGTTTTATGTAAGAAAACTTGAAGACATTGTATCAATAAATTAAAAGTAAACTGAAAAATATGAGCAAACTTTTATTTTAAAACGAAAATCAAAACAAAAAATAAACATTAATTACAGAAAGCAGCAATGTTCACAAGAAATGCCTGAATACTGCACCGTTACTCAACTTAACCGTGTAAATTATAACAATAACATCTAAAGGTTTACATTCACCCAAGTAAGTTATGCACTTACCCTGCTAGTTGCTACACGGGTGTACAGTCACGATGACTGCTAGCTACCCACTGTGGTGTGCTTCGTTTTATAGGTAGGTGTATATGTACACCTCATTTATCAGATAGTCGCGTATCTGTCGTCAGCAAGGTAGAATCGATATTCAATCATCGGTAGATTGATAAGCGCTTGTCTATGTAACGAAATCCATCAGCTTGTTGTTAAAACTTGGATTCTGTGATCAGGAATTTCCAACTTGAATACCTTGTTGCTTGCAGTTTACCTTTATGTACTGGGGGAAAAAAACTAATGTAGATGTGATCTGTTACATACTAATTCGTTAATAGATAATAGTGTCAAACAAAGATGAACCCCAAAAACCCTTAAATCTTATTAACGTTCCAAACAAAATAAAGCAAAAACAAAAAAAAAAAACCATTAAAATCCCGTGCTCATAAGCTATAGGTATCTGAAGGAATAATTACTGATGGGAATTTGAATTTCTTTCGACAATGCCAGGCTAATACCCTTGAAAAGTAAGTGTAAATATTCCACATCAGCACCTCTGACCTCTGACATAAAGAATATGTTTTATTTGCGTGTTTCAATACAGACGAACGATACAGCATTTAGAAAGCTCAATGGTAAATTAAATAAATACATGGATAGAAATGGACAGCAGATGATTATGTTTTACTTTTTTGACTGTGGTGGGCAAGATTTTGTGATGTTGATTTATGTATTAACACGTGAAACGATTTGTTTGAATTCTGGCTCCCTGGGAAGGGCACCTTCCCAAAAATGTCCTTCTATGGCTGATATAGTATCTCATCAAAAAATCATATAACTCATACAAATAATTCAAAACAATCATTAAATATGAGCATCAACCATGTCAGTAGTTGTATATACAGAGAATTGTCGTGATAAGAAAATAAGCAAAAAATGTCCAAATATGAAAAGAGCATTAGACATCAATATACCACTCACTCTTCTCAGACAGCTTGTGATCAGTGGGACATAAAAGGCTGCAGAAACACTATGATTATATCGTATTGTAGTATGTCTACTGGTGACATTTTATGTCTGACAAGGATTTGGATCTTACATTAGCTGTTCGATTTTCTTGCTTTGTGATAAACAGATATCTTACTACAGCCATTTACCGCTTAATCTAACAGGTGATATCGTGATTGTACTAGTATTGAGGGCAAAGTTCCAAGGTCTTCAGCGTGAAGAATTTAAATGTTTCACTGAAGCCCTCAGTTGACCTCAGCTGGGCTGAGTCTGTGAGGTTGTGTCAGGCTGAGTGGTAAAAGTGTAGACATACGTGGCACACAGAATGCACGTGCTTGTAATACACCTTCTAAACGGTATTACACTAAAATATCCATAAATATCCATCATCAACACATGTTCATCGTGTGGTATCACGCACAAAATTATCATCCGCCTTTTTCTTTCATGAACAGGTAATTCGATCTGTATTGTCTTAATGTTTTCCCTAAATCCTTCATCATGTTTGTAAAACTTCGATTTTTACCTGCAAAATCTGGTCGATGTCAAATCCGTTAAATACACTTTGGTCTGAGTCTTCCCAATGAAAAGTAAGCATTGCCTTCAGTCCACGGGCTTGTACCATAACACGAGTCCGTGCTTCGGTCTGCCCGCGAGCGGTTAGCGGGGCTTTGCCAAAAACAAAAATAAATAAAAAGCAAACAATAAACGAACTGCTAGTGTGTAGTGCGAGATGATAGTCTTTCTACAAATCTCTGACGATATCAATGTATTGAAGTCGGATTAGCAGAAAAACAACCATGGGGAGGAAACGAAGAGCTCGGACACAAAAACCAAAAACCGGAGCAGAAGGTCAATTATCTCCCCTTTCTGCTCTAGGTACTTTCAGCATCACTAGTTCTTATCAGTCAGGTGAATCATCAAAAGGTGCACTGCCACGACTCCCTGTAATATTAACAACTCTTAGTTACAGCTGCAGAGAAGATAGAAGTAATGACTGAAAGATAGAATGTTCAACTATTGACAGTTTTGTTACAGATCCCCTACCATCATTTCCCCCTGCGACAACAATTGGAAGTTTCTATTGAAAAGATCATCATTAAAGTGGAGTTCTAAAATAAGACGTTCGTGATAATGGTGATGTAAAAACAGAAAAGTTCACATGCACTCTTGTCTTCTCCATCTCCACCCACACACGTCTGTGCACATCGCACACCCACTAGTTGTCAGTGAGAAAAGCAACGCGTCTGCACAGAAAACTGTTTGCATACTTCAATGTTTATTCAGCTTTGCACAACACTAACATAAACGGCAAACATACATTTTAATCTCTTTAATAGTCAACGACGTGTTCGTAGTTTCATTGCCAGCGAAAAGGAAACAACAGAAGGCCATGCAGTTGATGGAAAGACAGTACGTATCATGATATGATACCCTTCTCTCGTGCTGAGCAGGTGAAAGACTGGTCAACAGAATGGCCGGATTTGTGCATCACACTCACAACTACTGATGTACGCCATATATATATATCATGTCTACGAAGATTTATCAGCTCTATCATCATGTGAAAAATATCTTTTACAGATATCATCATCGCTTTAAACTCAGAATAGCTCTAGTAATCATACTTTGTGATACTTGTGCTGATATATCAGCAGGGGAGGCACCAAGGGGCTGGTGGGTTATTTTGTTCGACTTTGGAGCAAAATAAAATAAAGGTCGCCGGTTCTAAGTTTACCCGGCAGGGTGGGAATGGGGAAGCTAGTGACTGGGAAACTCCCAGCTGAACTTATAACTGCCTGCTTTATCAAAGGGTGGAGGAGGGGAAGCTAAGATGTGCCAGAAAGTGAGACTTGGGCTCTGTCTTTCACATGCCATATCCTTGACATGGTGAACCCCTTACAGTTAGCTTCCCACGCAGCCACTTAGCATCCGTATTTAATACAATAGTTCAGTTATCTTCATCACAAACATTCTCTCTCTCTCTCGTGCATTTGGGGTTGACATCCTTCATCTTGCATATACTGATTACACATTATGCATACTATACAAATCATTTCAACAATGTAATGTACATTCACTATTTCCATGCTTATGAATGTGCATGTGCTAACACAGTAATACACTGGTTTCAGTCATCATTTTCCTCTCTTTCTCACCCACACACACAACTGAAAAAGGTTAGCACCAACATAAAGCCTGAAAAACAAACTACAGTATTATATGGAGGTAGATTACAACAAGATCTTGGTCAGTTTCACATTGCCATAGTCTGTATGCCATGTTATCTGTGTCAAAACAATTTGATCATCATGCAGCAGCATTAAGATTATTTAACTATCATGTATGCTATATAAAAAACAATACATATTACTTGGATGTATTGCATTTCAATCCTGACAGTATAAAGCCTTAACTCTTTCAAGAATAATAGGGGAGCAGTTCCTATCAATACTGTTGTCTTGTAATTTACTGTTTCACTTTCCAACAAATATTGTATATTTTCCAATATACCTAAGTAGATGCATCCAAAAACATCAGATCTTGAGTACTAAAATGACGACACTAGGTGAAGGGCGGATTATTTACAAAAATCAAGTGTGGTATCCTTTCAGGCCTTACAAAATAAAACAATAAAACACAAGTATTATGCTGGAAAGGCTATGAACTCAAGAAGCAAGTACAAATCAGAATATAAAAGAATATCAAATTGCTCACTAAAATAATTTATAACAATGTTACAATTATTATTTCCCAATGTTGATTTCTTTTTGAAAAGTCATTGCCTTACACATCAACAGATGGGTTGCCATTATCTTGCGGGAATTAGAGAATTAGGATGCTGACAACCACCAAGACATAACATATAGTAGACTATGGGAGACAAACTGGAAGACTGGAAAAGTAGTACCTCAGTGAACTAAAATATCATTTTAAATCTCAGAATAAATAGTTCAGTGATGACAGTTTCATGAGTCAAAACAGGCATTAATCTTGAACTCAACATTGCAAATAACTAGCAGATGTGCCAACTGACAACAGTGTATCTCATACAAACAAATCTTTTATACTTCTATCTTACTTGACAAGGTCATACTGTGGTTTAGGCAAAATGATTCAACAAAACTATTTACAAAAAATGTCCAACAAAATTATGCTCTTTCCCTCAAAGTCTACTGCTCAAAATTTAAATTTATAACAAGATGAAAAAAGAATACAAGCTTCACTTTATATCTTTCATTGCTATTGTAGTGAGTATTTTCATTTTTGAAACAATGAATCTCAGATGCCGAATGTAAGTCATATGATTCAAATTCAAACAAGGTCTATTAAAAATAAATAATACTAATAAATACTGTTTAATCAATGAAAATATTCATCATAGAACTGTAACAATTTTCACAACACACTTTGGCCATACAGCCATTTGCATGAAGTTTGTAAGCTTTAAGGAAAACAAGGAGATTTCACCTCCAAGGGTTATATCTCTTCAGTGGAGATTCTTTTTTGGTCACATTGTCAATGTGGATGAATGAAAAGTCAATGATAAGAGTATCAGCACTGGAGAACAAGTTTAAAAAACTTTTGCTGCATCCATATTCCTTCAGGAATGTTAGTACATTATTACAACCAATATAGAAAGGAACATCATGCCCTTCTAAGACAAGTATATTATGAATTTGTACTATATCTTACATGTCAAAAATATGTAATAAATAAGTCTGCCAAAAAAACCCATTTTTTTATGATCAAGAAACTGTGGATGAAAATCAGTATAGCCATTTCATAATAATGAGCATATTTATACAGCATATTTCTCCACTATAGAGCAGACTTGATGGGCTTTACACAAATTAATGGCAATGTAATAGAGAGTGAGAGCACACACAGATCATATGTGCATCACTTGTAGTTGAGAGAAATAATAAAGTACACAGAGAATAATAAGAACACATACATGGACACACACAACACAACATCCAAATGTTATGTCTATAAAATGATAAATGGGATGAGGAAACATACAGTTCATAGTTATTTTCAACCTGCTCAATCCAGCTGAAAAACTGCATGTGAGGCTGGAAATGTTTTGAAAAATCATTATCTTACACATCAAAAGATGGTTTGCTGTTATCTTGTGGGAATGTTGTAATACTTCTAGAGAATTAGGATGCCAAAAAGCCATAACATACAGTAGACTGTGGGAGACAAACTGGAAGACTTGAAAAGCAGTACCTAGGTACTAAATGCCATAGTTCAGATGTAGAACAGACCAATACACAAGTTATTTTTTTTCCTACTCATAGAGTAGCCTGCAAAATGCGTCTCGGAACAAATAAAATAGCTGTGTTTTGGGTATTATGAAAGGCAACTGTCAGGTATGTAATCTCAACTAAAAAAATGCCAGTAAAATATACGTGACCCTCAAAGTTTTAAAACAAAATCTAAGAGACCAATGCCATTTATGAGATAGTAGCACTCAATCTGTTGACGTCATCAGCTTTCTTGGTGAAAATACAATAATAATGGTGGTGGTAAAAGCATCAAAGATGGCAAAGTAAATTTTCACAATGAATGGCCCTTTAAAAAAAACAACAGATTATCCATTGCTCTCTTGGAGGGAATAGTAGCATTCACAAAGGCTAATAACTTTGCAGCTAATTTTAATCCATTTTATAAGTGTGGAAACTCTCTGAATGCAAGGTCCTAATTTGACATAATAAAGCATACACAACACAGAAAAGCTGACTTGATTTCATCGTGTGCTGTACACTTTGCCTTTGCAACAAATGCTCAATGACTTCCTTACACCAAAGATTTAGACAAGGGAGACAATAATTCTATAAGTTTCAAAAGTCAGTCCTCTCTCCAAATGGCCAAAACATTATTTTCCAGGGCAAATAATGCCCTTGGGGACTGGAATGCAGAAAAATTATTAATGATTAAGTCATCTCATCAGTGTATATCCCACAATGCTCAGTAACTCACAATGCTCATGCACAACACATGACACTACTATTAGAATCAACAACAGCAACAACAATAATAATAAAATTTGTAAGTGCATTTCTCAATGCAAAGAAGTGTGCTATGAATAAAAACCACAAATGAAACTGACAGTTAACCATACCATAAGGAAAAGCAGTGGTATGATGCCATAGTTTCTGAATGATATAAGATGGATAATAAAATTTGTAAGCTTAATGAGTGTAACGGTGAATACATTTTTTTTAAATTCAACACAACTATAAGCTATAATTCAAATATCTCCACCAATATAGCAAAGAGGAGGGCTCTCAAATATATCACATTTCACTTCTACGCACAATTTATGCCTCAAAAGTGAAAATGTTTGACAGTGGCAGAGAAGGCCAGTGGTGTGTGCCAGGCACATACTTGTAGTGTGATTAACATAACCATCTTACTATCAACATAACTATAATTATAATATACAGTGCTTTGTATACTTAAGTTGATGTGCTGCAATTAAAGCTTGCATAAGCAGCTAAAGCACTGCTGTCAAAATCTGTTAGCAAAACTAATAAGCATTTACTGCAACATGATTTTCTTTATAGCGGCAAAACTGACACTCAGCAAATTACTACAGGACTGACCATCATAAGTTTTAGGTAAGAAAATAAAGCTATAAACACAACATATTTTAAAGATTTGATAAGATGGGCTGAATGAAATGGAGAAATCATTAAACATATTATGCTCAAAAGAGCTATCCTATATCAGATCCTTCTCTTGGACATTTACTACAAGACGTTACAGGTAATTTTCCTTCAAATGAGATTTGTACAGTTGAGCTCAAGTATTGATAAGACAGAACTTAAATTACTTAGTCTGCCCTAACCCTGGGAAAAGTTAGTCCCATTTGGAATGAGTATAGAAAAAAGCTTCATGAACCTATTAAGTGCTGTTAGTCTTTTTCGACCAAATCTATGGATGTTAAATAGAATGATATTCAATGATATAAATACTATTAAGAAGGTTAATATATAATATATGTATGGAGTTGCTGATATTGAATGCTTTCCCTGTGTTAGTACTCATTACAGTTTTAACACCAGGGTCCCTTTCTCTTTGAATCCTTGGATTATGGGAATGTGCTCTGTCATCAAATCCAGAATCTCTTAAGACAGGGTACCTTAGAGGGAGGCCAATGCCAACCTCCTTTCCACTGGTAGGCCAGTGTGAGTTGACCAGCATAGGTCATGCAGGGCAATCAAGGGAATGAATACCAGGCCAGTACTTAGAGTTGAGGAAAACATAATGTTGTGGTATAAATCTTGTATTTTATTCTAATTACTATTCTGAGTGGATTTATAGCATAACCCAAAACAGTGGAATAGAAGCAGCATTAAACAGATCTCATTAACAGTACATCATGAGTCCTGAACTCATCCTTATATGTATGTGTATGTAATCAGTTGTATTTGCTTTCTAAACTCTTTTTCCCCTCTTCCCCATCCTATTTTGGTCTTTATGTTTAGATTCAAGTCATAACATAACCCTCAGCATTTGCAAGCTTCACTTTTTCACTTTTGATAAATCGTACGCTTGATATCAATAATTAAATAAAAATTATTTTGGAGTTTTTCAGTCTAATGTGGAAAATCTCAGACAGCGCATGTAGACTACAAAATGTAAAGAAAACTAAAAAAAAACTTAGTAAATCATAAATACATAAAAAATGTATCATTAATTTTTTCGTTTACAGCCATAAATATCTTATTAAATCTTATTGTAAAAAGTTAAATTTGGTAGCAAGTCTTAATGTTTTTCAAAACTATGGACTGTACACTCTGCTAAAGCCGCCCAAAACTTATTTTAAATTCATAGAACATACTGCTGCAATACAGCATACACAGTGTGTTATTTTAATTTATTGTATGAAAGATATGATCAACAGAACTTAGAGGTAAGGATTTAAGTGAAACTTAAAGGGTTAGGGTTATTTCCAATTATTTCCACATTTTCCAACACTCTAGCCCTGTGAATACCAAAGACTGAGTATATTTTTATGATTTTCCCTCCACATATTAAATAAGTGTGAAATTGATTTATAATTCTAAGGTTGTGATGTTTTGAGATACACAGACAGATGCAAAAAAAAAAAATTAACATTAACCTCCATGTCCATCAGTGCTATATTGTAAACTTCTCCTCTAAAAAACTCTAAAAGGTAAAGTTCTCACAAAGAAAAGTCAGCGTCAGCTCTTAATGCCAATGCTTCAATCTGTTGCATCAAACTAGAAGCACTGGCAGTTATCTCCCCCATGTCATTTATTCCTTCAGCAGCTGAGGATGGACTGTTAGGATCATCATAGTTCATCCTAAAGTCAGTGTTCCAGTCACTCTCTTCAATAAGGCTAGAAAAGGAGCCAGTTCTGCTTCCCATGCCTCCATATGAATATTCTGAACCATTATATTCTGACCCAGTATATTCAGAGCCAGTGTATTCTGAATAGCGATCTTGCATGGATATTTTGAATTCCTGGATTGCCTCATTTAGAGACAGGAGCTGGCAGAAAAGAGACATATCCAGATGACGAAGGCTGGCCTGAAAAAAAAAGAAGCTATTTATATAATAATAGTAATAAAAAATTACAGAGGCATACAGAGGCATGTTTAATGGGATGTGCTCAAATATTACAAATGAACTATACAATAATTTAACATACAATAAAAGATGATTAAACATAAGCGACAGCCTACAGATGACACAGTGGCAAACAAGATGTAAGTGCCTGGGTGATGACAGAAAGTTTAAGAGTGACCAGAAAAGAGCATGAAAGTTACTTTATTCATAAGAGCTACACTTCAATGTTAAAGTTACCTGTCATTAACGTCTGGGCACCTGATATTAGTCACAAAAAACCATTATCAATCATTTGTCACATTTTCATTTACACATTTTCTCATTCCTATTACATGTACAAGCATATATGTACACTCACCCCTTTACCCTGTTCTCTCCTGCGCCCAACACACTACACACGTGAATCAACATTTTTTTACTTGAAATTATCTAAAATACATTAAAAACCAGTACATGGTAAAACTGAGATTATGAATTTGAGAGATGTTTACAACAATCAGTACCAACTCATTCAGAAAAATGTGCAATATCCGCCAGCTATTCGTTTTAACAGTTTTATGGGTCTTTTCTTACCATTTCTTTTTTCAGAGTGTCTAATGCCTGATTGAGACGGTTAAATGGTGTTGCAGCCACTCCTCCTGTGTGCGCTTCCGAATCACTATCTTCCTTTCCGCCTAGATCTCCATTGAACAAAGCTTTTGCACCAGGGACTGAGTCTTTCGCTAAAGTTTTCAACATGATGTCCTTTAGCTCCTTCAGTTTTTCGACTTCTCTCCACGGTTGGGTTGGTAAGTGTGAAGTACTTTGCTCCCCTACCAAAAGTCTACTAAAACAGTCCGGAACTGGCGGCAGATCGAGCATAGATGACGTATCCATATTTTTTAGAGGAAGAAGAGTCAATATTTGAAAGTTTCACTGAGCAATAGTTCGTGACCAACGCGGAGACACTGGCATAACTCACACCTGTTTTCAATGTCGAAAGTCCGTCAACCGTTTACATGTTGTGTCAGAGGCTCCAGGGGAGGCTACTCCCACTGACGTGCGCACGGTGACAAGAGTTCTCTCTTCTTCGTCGCCATGAAAGCTGAGGCTGTAAAACTACTCTGACAGTGAATTCTTCTCGTAATCAATGTGTACATAGGTTATAGCAATATTTTTCTTCCTAGTATTTTTCAGAAATATTGAGAGTTTCCTTAAATCATCATTTAGCTATCCTGTGACGACCTGTGAACACTTCCAGCTTCACTATTTTTGTACGGCGATTGTCAGCATCAGTGTACGTGTCAGTCTGTTGTTATAGCACATGGCACTCTTGTATTCGTTTGTTCGGCGATCTGGGGCAAATGAATACAATGTGCCTAACGAGCAGCTACTTACGCCTCCCTCTTGACAAGTGGAACTAGTAATCATGAGAAGAGTGTTGTATACATGGACATATATAGTTCGTGGTTGTATATGCCTAACTGATTCTGTGATGTGGGCGGTCAACAGCTTAGTTGATCAACGCGCTGTGTTGCAGATAAATACTCCTTTTGTTTCTTATAAGACAGAAAACGCAATAGGAAGGTTCAGGAGCGGTGGGGACAGGGATGTAGACGCGTTGATTAGCGCTGTCTAGAAAGTTGAAGAAATGTTGGTCCCATAAAATTAATTGCTCTTAGTTACGGATTTATCTCGAGAAGAATGTACATGACGCATAAGTGTATGTGTATCTGGCTACAGTAAATTCAAGTATAAGCGCTCATATATAATACAGAGACAATACAAAGCCGGGCAGTCGTAGAATCTCCCAGGCAGTAAGTGGACAGTTGATAAACTAACCATCAATACATATTATGTGCTTTTATAGGCACATGCTCTGCAAGAATGTAAACCGGTCAGGGAAATCGAAGGAACTGCGCACTAAATACACGAACATGGCTTCACGATCAAGTGCATCCCTCTCATGAAAAAGGTAACTCCATATTTTAGATTGAAGAAACCACATCCGGCGTGCATGTACAGGTGGGTCTAGAAGCACATGTCAACAGTAAAGGATGTAGTGAGTAATGCTGAAAGTGTTTCGTACTTCCGGTCTCGTTTGTCAGCCTAAACATTGTCATCTGATACGTACATAGTCTCCAACATTCTTTGCATTTTCTCCACTGTAGGACGGGTGTGTTACAATCATCAGAGCAAGCAACGCTTGGTTGAAGTAGTCTGAATAATTTTTGATTTGATCTTACTGAGTTTGGGCGTGAGCTCGGACCTGACGTGTGTAAAATATTGATATTCACTTTATGGTGTTATCCTGATAGCATGTTTGGTTGCGTGTCGGATCATGAGAATGCCGCTTCGCTTACAATCCGTATTGTTTTCCCTGCCGCACTGTCTTTCACCTGTCGCATTAACCCTCCATATCACAGGTCCATGTGACAGGAAGTCATCCTTCTGATGTGTCTCCTTGACCTGCGACATGAAATGTTTCAGATCTCCATCGTTTGAGTGTTGCATGATAAAACATTTCGAATTGGAAATGTCTTCTTTGAATAATAAAATTTGGTGCATGGCTTGCTGTCTCTAGCATCGACGCTCCCAGCACACTGCAGTGGTAGTGAACCAGGCATTATAGAAGTAAACATGTTGGTTAGTAAGAGTTCGAGCGGGTAAAAATTTAAGCAAGACAAGAAAGGTTCGGTAGGGGGACCTTGAAATCCAAAGTAAATCGAAATGGCTAAAGATGGATGTTTTGATGCAACCTATTAAAGGCAACCGACAGATCTAGTATGGACGAACTAAAATATGACCACATTCGCAGGAAGCAGATAACTAGTGCGAGAGCGATCTGGATCGAATAGAACGAAAAGTCCATATGGGCAGGCTCATGGCGCTTTACAAAGATTGATGCACACGCAAGCACACACACGCACACGCACAAGCCACATGCAGACGTGTTGTTTGTAGAATAGATATATGATAGTGAAAGATATGTAGCCAGCAGTTGCTTCAAGCTTGCTCATTTCAAACACTGTCATCCAGGCTGCAGACACTTCTGTCCTCACCACAGTTCCTGTCATAGAACTGATGAAGTAGGTGCAAGTTTTGTTTGTTTGTTTGTTTGTTTTTTGTTTTGTTTTTTGTTTTTGTCTTTTTTTTGTAGGGGGGGGGGGGTGCTGCTCATAGGGTAGTCTGCAGAATGCCTCTGTGAAAAACCAGAGTTCACTAGCTGTTTAATGGGAAGCAGGGTTAGGGTCAAAATCCACCGATAGAAGTCAGCTCTAAGCCAGTGTAGAAGTTACTCGCTAGAAATAAATAGAACTCTATCGTCTGTGATATCGACAGAAGATTATGGCACTGCTTCGTACAGCACCAGACCCAAATGATATTAGAAAGCACATGGATTTGTGATTCGTGAAGGATGATGACAAGTTGAATGTCTTGTGAGTATTCAGTATTAATTTACGTTTCGGTCTCCACGCAGCGATAAACTACTCTTACGATTGAGATTACGAGCGCTGGCTTAGTCTCTTTATTCGATGTTTGATGGAACGTGTCTGTCAATGCATTCTCTCTGGCGGTGTCCGATATACATTTCTTCTGTTCCCTGGCAACAAATAAAAAAGGGAAAAGGTTTTCGTCTTGTTTCCTGGATTGGTCGAACTACACACATTATGGGTCGACATGACACAGAACTGAAGTCTTTGTTGAGCAGACTCATCTTTAAAGAATAAGACATTTTCGGTTGCATCAAATTTATTATATTAGCACATGTTACGTAACTGACACTTTTGGGGGGAACCCTATAAGAATATGTGTGTGTGTCTGTGTGTGTGTGCGTGAGCATTTAGGATTATTCATAATCGAATTTTCTGTGAACTGTTGTGTAAAGAAAATGCAAACTTCATACAACACAGGCAAGTAGAGCTAACATGTCAATGCAGGGAATATTGTGTTCCACAATGTAACTTTTCTCTTGTTTCCACAACATGCTCCCCTTGTCTGTATTCCACAACATAACTGTTTCATTGCCTGTGCTACAAAATAGTTGTAGTTAAAACGCACTAGCGATATTTGTTTGTTGTTTTTTGTTTTTGTTTTTTTATTTTTTTTGCTTGCTTGTTTATTTTCCACTTTGTTGGACATGTAAATCCTGTAGAAACCAATGATTTACTAGTGTTTGAACCATCCCTCTAAAACAGCCACCTGGGTAGACCGACATATAGACTGTTCCAATCTTTAGTAAGATGCCAAGAGAATATATATTTCAATTTTCTTTTTCAGTCAGAACTTTGAGGCGACCAGGCGCTCGACCTGTAATGGGTGGTGTCCACACGCTGCAAAAATTGGAGGTAAAGGCTGTCACGTGGATCTCTGGTGGTACTAATACAATTCGCCCTTTCTACACAACACATTAAAATGACCGTAAGTTGCAAAGAAAATGTAACATCAGTACGGTGTTTTAAAACTACAATAAATACAGAAACAACATCTGTTGGCAGCAACAACGAAATACCGCAGGAAATTCAAATGGCAAAGCAGGCATGTTTGTATGTAGACAAAAGGCAGCAAGTTTCATTACTCTCTGCTAAATGACCACATGTAAATAAATAAATAAATTAGTTAATTATTCTCCGTCTTTAGATACTATGAGTTCATAAAAGCAAACATCTTTCATCTATTCTAATCCAATGCAGTTGCACAACATCATGTGACGGAGGAAATCACACACTGTAACTCCACAGTTCTACTTTAAGGCCGTTCTTAACTGGGCAAAGTGCCGAAGCTTTCCAACGTTCCACTGTATTGGCAACTATGTCGACAATGTATTGTCAAAGAAGTTTGCACTTAGCATGCTGACCAAAGTTCCAACGACCCGAACGTTCGTCCTAAAGCCATTGGTTTCCTGTGATCTTCACATACAACTTCGCCAAACTTGGTCAAATGTTCGACAAGGAACTTTAGCAAAATAGAGGTTTTAGTGGAAAGGTCTTTTCAAAGTTCACAGACTGTTACCTCTGTTCAAGCTCACATTTGGACACTCAAAATTTAAAAAACTACAAAGCTTTCCAGACAAGTGCTTGACATTAAAATAATATTGAGAAAGGCGATAGCGTGGTGAGGGTTAACAAAATTATAAATGGGAACCAAACAACTAGCAGTCTTTCAGTTCAATTTTTAATTCTAGCGCTGGTCCCCTAAATTCTGGATCCAATCCTATTGACAGTATGGTAATGTAAAAATAGAGCAAATGTTCCAGGCAATTCAAATCTTATTTCCAAAGGCAATCAAAGGCAGAGACTGAGGTGACAAAAACAATAAAATGTTTGAAAAAATATTACGCGATCAATATTGTTCATGAATCTTGGGCAAGAGCATTTTATAAACAACCCCCTCATCCCACAAAAAAATTCAAAAATATGTAGATGCATTTCATTTGTTTTTCCGAACTGATAATGACCCCAGAACATTTCACCGTGTTCGATTTTTTTAAGCCTTTACAACAATAATAAAGTGTACATGTTTGGTTTGAACTAAGGTTGTTCACCCAAATCGTGCTTCCAATCGTGTAGGAACGGGGCTGTGACAAAACCGAGACATTTTCTGTTTGCAAAATTGCGGTGGCGAGCAAACTGTTGAGTTGTGAATCAGCTTTGGCACAATGTACATTCATGAGCTGATCCTGTGACTCCTAAAGGTTGACAATTTGAAAATGGCAGTTAAAAGGTTCCACGTTTACGCCAATGAATAACCAACGTTGAACGTGTCAGGTGCATGCAAAGACATTTAAAAAAAGAACCAGTGTGATCAAAGAGATCTTTCAACCATCTTTACATCACAATATTAAAGAGTTTGTCCACATAAAAATTTCTTTTTCTGGGACCCGGGTTTCCATCACATTCAAAATGTCAATTAATTGGTTCCACATTTACTCCAATGATCTTTAAAAGTGAAGGTGCTTACAAAGACATAAAAACAAGTGTGACCAAAGAGCACACTGTCTTTCCACCATCTTTACATCACAATATTAAAGAGGTTATCCACATAAAGATTTTCTTTTTTCTGGGACCTAAGTTTCCGTCACACTGTCCGTGAAACAGATATTGTCCAGGTTCAAGCATGCTATTTACATGCCACAAATTAGAATTAATTTCTAACACGGTATTTTGATAAAACTCGTTTTAAAACACGCAAGTGATGTGGGAAACTTTAGGTCAACTTTAATTTGTTTTTCGTGTTGGGTTGGGGGCGTAGGTCAAATTTGCCTAATCATGGAAGTCAATTCAATTTAGTCAGTCTATACAAAATGTAATTGTATACATAATTATTCTTTTCCTGATAAATAAAATCACTTTTTTGATTATCATTTTAAAAGAAAGATCACCTTAAAAACCAATGTTAGTTTAGCATGTGTCATGAATGTTCACTCACTGCAAACGTAGGATGTCAAGATGTATAAAAATTAGCTGGACAAGTTTACTACTCTCACAAATTTCTCTAGCTTTTAGCACAATAAAAAAAAAATTTACAATAAATCTTAATCTGCTACACATGATACTTCTATGTCGGACGTGTAACATTTTTGACAAGACAATAAAAAAATAAAGAGCCTTAAATTACCCGCAGAATTAAAAATATGTGTATACTCTTTTTCAGTAAGACAATAGTGATGGCCAAGGCATAAGGTTTACATATAATTAAAAATAAAATGTTGGTAATGGATTAAATTAGCAAGATCAGCTGCTGAACTACTATCGAAAACAATGAAGCAACAAAACATTCTTTCTGAAGTCCCAGAACTTATTTAACTTTGACTATTCGTTGCAAATGAATTAATGACCACTGTCCCACAGAAAATCTGATGATCCTTTGTTTTGATGTCTTCATAAAGAGCAACATAAACTTTAATCTTTTCCTGCAGTACAAATCTCTTAGCAAACTAGCGAAAGATGGTCACAATTCATAAGAACATATTCACACTTAATTCTGATTTCAATCTACTCACTGATATCTGAAAGGCACTGTTGCCACTGAATTAATAATCTCGAGCAATGTTTATAGATTTTATATTATTTATATTAAACTATATTTCACTATAAATATATATATGCTGAAGTCCAGCTTCTGCAAAAATGCGTATCTATGCGTTTAAAAGTATAAACCTATTAAAATTACAAAATATTTATTTCAGTTTCATCAAATGAGTCTTACAGTAAAATAGGACATATTTGGAAAAAAGTCATGGTCACAGTGAAAATAGTTTTAATTCGTGCATTGAGCCACCATAATAATTTCTCCATTTAACCACAGAGCAGAAGTATGCCCCTGAAGGCCACGTTCTTGTTTAACCTGCTCAGATTTCCACCTCATTGACAGGGAAGCTCTACAGTGAAAATGCCGGATGTAGTCAGGCCAGGTGCGGAGGGGAGAGAGTGGTGACTGAGGTCAAAAGACACCAGGGATCTTGGCCTTTGACACACAGACCACGCACATATATTGGAGTGGGAGACAGAAAGGACGACACCGCCAACTATGCTGTCGAAGACTGGTCCTGGTTGGTTCAGCCGCCCACCCAGCTGTTTGCCATCCTGGACCAGGATAAGACCTCTCGCCTTCAGCAATATATCCGATACCTCCGTCTCAGCAAAAATAAAGCCCTGGACATCTCTATCCAAGATGTCGCGCTTTTTTTATTTTCATTTTTTGGGCCACAGTGCTTCCACAGAAAACAGTATATCTGCCATGTTTCCGTCTAGGAGGGTGTCATCAAGGAACGGTTCGCCAGGCTCTCCAGGAGGGGTGTCTGGGGGAAGGTCGTGCTCCAGGTAAGCGGGTCGCCCGGGAGGAGTCAGGTTGAGCAGGCTCACGCTCTTGCGGCGGGCCAGGAGCCTGGCGGGCAGCTCCTCCCCGGGGTCGTCCATGGACGTGTTGATCTTGTCCAGGTCGCCGGTACTGGCGCTGCATGGCATCATCAGCATCTGCATCTGCATCAAGCCAGACGCCATGCCCAGCATGCTGCTGTTACCGCCGCTACCCACCCCGCAGCTACCGTAGGTGGGGTAGTGGCCTGCCAGGACCTCGCTGCCCCCCAAGACGCTGCCTCTGTGGTCCCGCCGTCCCCCGCCGCCCCCGCAGGAGTTGCTGCCGATGGAGGAGCCCAGCAGGGCCTGGCGCAGCAAGGGTCGCCTCATGTCGCGCTGCTGGTCCCGCTGCTGCATGAAGCGTGCTCGCCGTGAGCTTGTCGTCGTGCATTCGGCAGCGGTGTAAGTGGCTGGCATGGCGTCTAGCTCGCTGTCGCGGTCCGAGCTGCTGTACAGACTCTCCATGGAGGCATTGCGCACATCCGGGTCCTCCTCCAGGTCATCGCTGAGGGTGGCCTGGCGGGACTCCTGGCGGGACTCCTGCGGCTGCCGCCACGTCAAACGCGTGGTGTCGAGCGAGTCTTCGAAGGATCTGCAACACACAACGGGTTAAGTAACATGTTTGAGACGAAGCAGCGGCTCTGAATGATAATCTACAATGTTCGTTTGAAACTACTTCTTTAGTCATGCAGCATTTAAACTTAAACCATCATCCCAACTGTTCTCTCAAAGGATCTCGAGGAAACTACAAAACCAACGCACCTGTGTTTGTAGGTATCGGAAGAACTCGCGCGTGAATCGCACGAGGCGGAATGTTGCCTCGAAGCCATCGACCTCCGGATTCCTACTCCTCCTCCTCCGTTGTCGCTCAGACTGCACCTGTCTCCGGCACCCACCGCGCTGCTGCTGCTGTGGCCGTTGTTGCTGCTGTTGGTGGTGGTGGTAGTGGTGACAGTGGCGGCGTTGGGGGCGCTGCACACCCTGGTGAGCTGCTTGACGAAGATGTTGGTGTCCAGCTGGACGTTCTCGCTCTCAGCCATCTCAGCCAGCCAGGCGATCAGCTTGTCGTATGCATCTACCGGCGGGCCGCGCAGCTCCTCCACGCGC